>NC_085843.1:162335782-162504740 GCF_035594765.1 Anolis carolinensis | reverse complement strand
GAAGTTGGTCCTGAGCCCAGGCATCTGCTTGTTGACTGGCCCTGATTTCCTGAGCACAAAGGGGCCCTGGAGTAGAGGGAGTTGATTCAATTAGAGTGGATTTGGTGTTTCCCACTGTGAGCGTGGCAAAGTTCTCGGGCTGCAGCAGTTGGGACTCAAAGGTCTCTTTGCGCCCTGCAGCATATTCCGGTTTCCGTGACAGAGCATCTGCTTGGTTGGTCTGGGCTGGGGTTACATAATGGATTTGGAAGTTAAAACGCTCAAAGAATAAAGCCCAGCGTTGTTGCCTCTGATTTAGCTTGCGGGCAGTTCTTAGATGCTCTAGATTCCGATGATCAGTATGGACCTCAATGGGAAATTTGGCCCCTTCTAACCAATGTCTCCAAGTTTCAAAGGCTGCCTTTATGGCCAAAAGTTCCTTTTCCCAAATAGTGTAATTTCTCTCTGGTGCGGTCAGTTGACGGGAGTAAAAGGCACAAGGGTGAAGATGATCTCCCACTGGTTGTAAGAGTACAGCCCCAATTGCCACATCGGAGGCGTCCGCCTGCACGACAAAAGGGGTTTCAGGATCTGGGTGCTGAAGGATTGGCTGGGACGTGAATAATTTCTTTAGTTGCTGGAATCCTTTCTCTGCTTGCTCTGTCCAGCGGAAAGGCTGTTTCCCACGGATGCAGCTGGTGATTGGATCAGACCAGCGGGCAAAGTCTGGAATGAACTTGCGGTAGTAGTTCGCGAACCCCAAGAAACGTTGCACCTCTTTCTTGTTGGTTGGCGCCCGCCATTCCAATACTGCTGAAACCTTTGCCGGGTCCATGGTGAGCCCTAGTGGCGAGACACGGTATCCCAGGAAATCTACCTCTTGTAGATCAAAAGCGCATTTTTCCAGCTTGGCATAAAGTCCATGATCCCGCAATCGTTGTAACACCATTCTGACGTGGTTCTCATGTTCTGATTGTGATCTAGAAAACACCAAAAAATCGTCCAAGTAGATAATCAAGAACCGGTCTAGATAATCCTGAAAGATATCATTGACAAAATGCTGGAACGTTGCGGGAGCTCCACATAAACCGAAATTCATGACCAGGGACTCGAATAAACCGAATTTAGTCTGGAAAGCGGTCTTCCACTCGTCCCCTTCCCTGATGCGAACTAGATTATAAGCTCCTCGAAGATCCAGTTTGGTGTAAACCTTGGCCCCTCGAAGCCGGTCTAAGAGGTCCGAGATCAAAGGCAGTGGATATCGGTTTCGCTTAGTGATATTGTTCAATGCCCTATAGTCCACCACCAAGCGTAGGTCCCCTGACTTCTTTTTCACAAACATCACTGGGGAAGCGGCTGGGGATTGAGAGGGTCTGATAAACCCCTTGCGGAGGTTTGTCTCTAAGAACTCCCTGAGAGCTTCTTGCTCTGGTTCAGTCAGGGAGTAGAGGTGCCCTCGCGGGATCGGGGCCCCCTCCACCAAGTCAATGGCACAGTCATAAGGTCTATGCGGGGGTAGTTTCTCGGCTTCTTTTTCATTGAATACATCCCAAAAGTCTGAGTATTTCTTGGGCAAGGTGATGATGGGTTCAGCGTCTGTGGCATGGCAGACCTTGGCTACAAGACAATGGTTTTGGCAATATTTTGAAGCAAACTGCAGTTCTCTGTTGGACCAGGAGATGTTTGGGTCGTGGAGTGTCAGCCATGGAATTCCCAAAATCACAGGGAAGTGGGGAACCTCGGTAACAAAGAAGGAAATCTCTTCCATGTGTTCCCTTATCCACATCCTGGTGGGTTCTGACCATTGGCTTACTGGACCTGTCTTGAGGGGGCGGCCATCTATGGCCTGCACCACACGGGCGTTCTTGAAGTCGTGATATTGTAATCCCAGAGAGTCGGCATACTCTCTATCAATGAAATTGTTTGTGGCTCCTGAGTCTATCATGGCATGGATCATGATGGGTCCTTTTTTCGCTGACCACAAGGTGACCACTAGGAGAAATAGGACCCCGGTTGGCGGCTCTTGAGTGGGGTTTTTGACCGGGTTGGCGAGCCTGTCTACGCCCGGTCGCTGGCTTCCCCCGCCGGCTTTGCGCCAGCCGCCTCAGACGTCTTCGTCTCTGTGGAGGACGCCGCCGCCAGATGGGCGGCGGGCTTCCCTTTGGCTGGACACTCTCTGGCAAAGTGGCCCCCGTTTCCGCAGTACCAACAGAGATTTAGGCGTTGGCGGCGGGCCTTCTCGGCAGTATCTAACCTGGGGCGCACATTGCCCAGCTGCATCGGCACCTCCTCGCTTCCTCTGGGGTATGGGGCTGGTGGCGGGGGTCTCCACACTGGACGCGGCTGGATGCCGGTGGGAGCGGGAGGTTTCGCTCCAGCCCTACCGCTCTGGCCTCGGATCCATTGCTTTCTGTTGGCAAGCATGACTTCAGCTCGTAAACATTGATCAATGAGTCCTTCAAGAGAGTGTGGAGGATCCACCTTGGAGATTTCCTCCAGCATCTCGATGTTGAGACCCTCCCGAAATTGTCCTCTGAGGGCTATGTCGTTCCAGCCGGTGTTATGGGCCAGCACTCGGAACTCGGCTATGTACTGGGACAAGGGTCTGTCCCCTTGGGAGAAGCGCCGGAGTTTGTGGCTGGCCGCCTCCAAATTGTCCTCGATCCCCCAAGTCGCCTTAAGGTGATCCAAGAAGTGTTGTGCTGATCTCAGATGTGGGGAGACTTGGTCGAACAGTGCCGTCGACCAGTTGGCCGCTGGCCCGTCTAGGAGACTGTAAATCCACGCCACCTTGATGTCTTCTTGGGGAAACTCGGCATTACGGGCCTCTAGATAAGCCTGGCATTGGCGACGGAAAACATGAACCTTAGAAGCTTCTCCAGAAAACTTGGTTGGCAACGCCAGGGCCGGGAGACGGATTCCGCGTTCCTTCAATCCCCTTATTTCTCCCTCCTGCGCATTGAGCTTATCACGGATGCGGTCCACTTCATCCTTGTCGATGGTGTAGCTGAGTGGCTGGTCACCCGGTCCGGCTCCGGTAGACATTCTGGCCTAGGTTAATTGGTGCTTAGGGTGGCGGAGTCAAACTGTCACGACCCAGGCTGCAGAGCACCAATAACCATACACAGAGGCCAGAATCTATCTAATATCTTTATTAAGGAAATATGTAAAGTCAATAAAAATAAGTGTAGAATATAGTTCAGAAGAAGACCTTTCAGGAAAGGTCAATTATAGTCCAGGAAAACAATGTCCAATATAAAATATTAAGGTCCAAAGTTGTAATCCAGTAACCGAAACACTCACTTTGCCAAGCAAAGTGAGGGGAGATGACAAGGTTCTTAGTCCAAGGAACTTGATGTAAGGCTAGGAAGTAAACTTGATTCTTGGAACACAAGGCTTGATACAAGGCAGCAAGGAACGAGGAACAGGGACAAAATCCGTGGTAAATACTTGGCAAGGTCCGGGGAGCAAGGCAAGGTCCTGGGAAGCAAGGCTGAGTCCTAGGAAGCAAGGCAAGGTCCGTGGAGCAAAACAAGGCTGGAAACGGGAACGAAGGCTTGGAAGCGGGAGTAGCGCTGTCCACACACAACCTACTCCAGTAGCTGACGAATTGACTCCGCAAGATTCCTACAGGGCAAAGAACCTAAATAGGGTCTCGTTTTCCCACCAAAGAACACTTCTCTGGGGAACCAGAACCTAAAGTCAATCTCTGTGTCCAGATGCATGACTCCCTAAAGTTTCTCATGGAAGCAGGCTTAATCAGCTGAATGCCTGGCTGCGATTCTCAGGCTTCTGCGATTAGCCTGTTGAACTCCTTTTTGTTGTTGATAATAATTACGGCGAGAAAATGGGGGAGATTTTGACTCAGGGCTTGTTTGGCAGATTTCTGGAAGACAAACCTCCTGCAGGTGCAAGGGCTCCAATTCTGGCTGGGAAAGTTCCAATTCTGGCTGAAACGGTGGAAAACCCAAGTTTTCCTCTTCATCTGTCACAACAGCGCTAGGAACGGGACTACATGGCCCATGAGTCATCACAGTTAGTTGAATTGAACAGTTTAGTAGATCTCAAATGCTTCAAATTATTATTGAGTGAATGAAATGTATTTAGAATAAGAGGAGGAATCATGTGGCCTTCTGACAATGTTTGAACTGGGTTGTTGTATGTCTTTTGGGCTGTGTGGCCATGTTCTAAGTAACATAACATGAGACACTCAGATAAGTGCAGGCCTGTAGAGGGGGAAGGGGGGTTTAGGGGTTCAACCACCCCCCCAAATTTTCAGGTTAAAAAAAAACCTGGTTTACTCATGAATTTTAACTGGTTAACCAAATCCACATGCTAAGTCTATGAGACGCAAAACATTAAGAGTCCCTCCAGGCACTATCTCAAGCAGATATTGACAGGTCTGTAGCCGGGGGAGGGGGTGCTAGGGGTTCAACCCCCCTCCCCGAAATTTTTAAAACTCCTCCCAATTTTTTTTCTGGCTACAGCCCTGGATAAGTGGTTTGGCAGCATTACTGTTGGGCTTGTATTTATCACCAGCACAATGCCATTTGTATCATCATTTCATAAATGTTTTAGACGCTTGACTGTGGAGAAGCACTATTAATGTTTCACAGACCAAACAATCAGATGTGAAAAATATACAGTGATTAGATATATAGCTAGACAAATTACAGTCTTAGCTATCATTTTATTGTTACATTTCACTCTTCTTCCTCACCTTCGTCCTCAGTGTTCGCAGCTCATCCATACCCTCTTTAAATGTTCTCTTCACATCTTCAAGCTCTTTTATTTTGGCATGATGAATCTGCGAAAGAGATTTAAAAAAAAACTAATCAGAGCATAGAAAAATGTGATCCTATTCCTTCACTCTAAATTATAATTTGGATAATTCCCTTTTTTCAGTATGGCTCATTGATGGCATTGTTATTACCTCTAGATGATCAGATCTCTCCTGCAAATGTTTTTCCAGTTCCCCTTTTGTAAGTCGAAGTTTTACATCCAATTCATTTGATTTGATTTCTTCAGATTCCTTTGTAGTGTAGGGGGGGAAAGGGAGGGTGAAGAGAAAGTGAAACACCAAATTTAACATTCACCTTAAAAATGGGCAGAGGAGCCTGTGGCTTCCAAACTTCCACCAACCCAGCCACCACAATTAATAGCCAAGGATAATGGGAGATGCAATAAAAACATCTGGGGGATGACAAGTGCTTTATATAAATCATCAGCATAATTTTACCCAACATTCTCAGGCCCAGAAATTATACCATAACATCTACTTACTATATCACTTACTTGATTGTTACCTTTCTCACATGTGTAGCCAAGATACTATGGGCTCCCCTTCCCCCTGTATGCCAAGTCTGGAAAAAGACAGCTACTTTTTGCCCTTGCATTTGACATGCAAAGTAGGGATGGGGGCAGCTGTGAACTTGGGTCAAATACATATTTCAAGTATGTATGGACTATTTGCATTTTGCCACAAAGGAGATGCATATGTTCTCCTGTCAAATTGACATGGAAACAGGGGAAGTATAGGCACAATAAAGATGCCGATTCTGATATGATAATTTCCCAATTCCTTCATGGGATCAACATCTCCAGGCACAAATGACCAGGTAGAGAAAAATGACCAAACTCATATGTTCTCTATTTATGCCTCCCACACCTCCACTACAAAACAAAACAAGGGATATAGATTTAAGGACTTTTCTAATCTAAAATATACAGACAATCTCATTGTGTGTTTAAAATATTTCATATATTTTGTCATGTGGAAAGTTACTGATGCAATGGCCTCTGTTAGACTGGAATAAAAAACTGCTTGTCTGAGAGACGGCAACTTGACAATGAGACTGGCTGGGTGAATGATATCATGTGCCACATCAGTAATGAACCTCAGGCACACGTTAGTCAATATGCTTGAGCTCTAGCACTATATGTACGACATCACAGGTCACTATGCTCTGTCTGCGTGTTCTCTAGAGAAGTGCAAAGATGGGTACATAAGGGTAGAATAATTTTATGTGGACAAGAACATCCCATTTTGGATGCATTTTGGAAAAGAATGGCACATAATTGGGAGACAACAGCAGAGTCTGCAAATGAAAAAACCCTATATGCAAGTGGAACAATTGCTAACTTTCTTCCATGAGATAATATACCTACCTGATATGTTTTTATTATTTCTTGGCAGTTCCTTCGTATCTGATCAGCTTCTTCTTTTGCTTGAGTCAACTTTGTTGTTGCCTCTTTAAGCCGATCTTTAGTGTCCTGGAAAATAATAATTTTGGAATTACCAAAACAAGCAAGCATGTGTATCATTCTGTAGAAAATAAACATTTGATTACAAAAACAAAAACAAAAACAGTTTAGCATGCAGAAAAGCAACAGATTTATAGATTAGTACTGATATTTTACAAATTATATGCAATGATTCAGTCTTTTGTATTAAAGAAATCTAAAACTTAAGAGTGAAACCCTTCACGCATTTGTGTGAGAGAAAATCCTAGTCAATTCAGATGGATTTATTTTAGGGTAAACATGGATAGACAGATCAGTGGTGTCACACTGACTTCCCACTGAAGAGTAGAACGGGCATCTCAATCCAGTTCTTTATACATGAGAGTCAGTCCTTGCACACTACTATGCATTACTAGCCAGCCGAAAATTACTGTGAATAGACAATTATTACCCAATAATAATCAGTGTGAAGTGGTTTAATATATGTTCTTGGCAGTGGGGTCACTGAATTTTTTAACTAAGTGAAGGAACCTGGCAGAACACAGGGAAAAACTGCCTACTTGTCTTTTACACCAAGAGGAACATTTGTGTCCACATTTTGGGCTACACCAGTCTTTCCAACCAAGTCTGATTAGCAGGAATATTCCCTCTCACAAAAACATTGCAGCTACATATATTGTATGTTTTCATCTTATGCCATCCACATCCAATGTAGTCATTTCCAAGTTTCCTTGAGTAGATGAAAGGTACTACACAAGGCCACAGACACTGAATAGATCCATTCATAAGATATGAAAGAGTAGTTCTGCCATCTCAGTTACATTGCCATTGTGTTAAATGAATTAACACATTTAGAGAATGCCTTGGCACCTGAAAAAACAATTTAAAATAAAAGAGAAGTGCAGCAGCCACAGTGAAACATCTCTCTATAAGATTACTATACCAACCTTGTGTAAATCCATTTCAGCTTTCAGTTTGTTTTGGGCCCATTTTACTTTGATCACATGAGAGTTTATTTCTTCTTTTAATTTTTCTATTTCTCTTGACATTCTGGTGGCTTCACTTTCCTTTAAAAGGATAATTTTACATCAGATTTGAAATTAATCTTTCAGATAGATAAAAAAAATAAAGGAAGCTACTTTTTGTACACAGGTAAGTGAAGACACATACGTAAAAAACTGACTGACATGGAACATAAAGTATCTGAGTCCTTTTTGGATTTAGGGATCTCTGTATCTGTATGACTTCAAAGATATAAAAGACCCTTATTTCCTGGAAGCCTCTGAATCTCTCCCTTGCAATCAGATGTGATATCTGATAGTGGTGTGCTAATGCACTATATCTTAAGTAAACGGTAAATTCAGAAGACATCAGTTCTGAACTCTTAGAGCAGATCCACTCTGTTCCTCACCAATCCTTTCTGGTTATCTTGGGTGGTTTACCTCACCACCCCTTCCTCCCACCTTCATTTCTCTCCTTTTCCTCTCCACATCCTTCCTTATCACTTCCTCATTTTCCCCCCTGTGATTTGAAGTCAGTTGATTGTACAAACCCAAGTCCATGGCATATAGGTACAGGATGCACAGAATAGTACCTTCAGAGGAAACAGGAAGCAAAAGATAACAAAGGCCATTTGATTTGAAGTCATTTGAGGAAAGGGCACCACTATTCTGCATTCTAAATGTAAATCTTCAAATCAATTAACTTCCATTAAAAATACAGAAAAGAAAGAGGATACAAGATGTCTGTAATACAAACAAGTGTTTAAACTGGTCTAAGCTATCTGTTACAAAGCAAATGAAGAAAGAAACATTGTAAACCTCATGTATGAACAAATGCTTTGAGAAATAATAGGATTTGTAAATATTTAACCTAATATCAAGAAATACACATGCATGACCACATGGGGGCAGCAAACCCTTTGTAGTACTAAGAAACTGCTAAAAGTATTGGCGGCTTCTAACTTTGCTTTCCTTGTAAACACTGGTCATATACACATTACACTGTGTTTATGTTGTACTATTAATCAGAAGATTTTCAAGAAAAGTGTTGCTGAAAATGCTCTTAAAGATTTACTTTTGGTAAACTCAAATGCCAGGACATGAAAGTGTCATACATTTTTTAAAAAAATACAAAGTTATATCATACAATTAATTACCAAACCCACAGCCTTAAGCTTTGTATCTGACACATATATTAGACAGGTTATTTTTTTCATCCTGGGTAGTTACAAGTTCAATTCTCAACATTACATTCATTCCTTTTTCCAAAAACAGAAATATCCCAGGTGTTTATTTGGTTATACAGTGAAACCTGGAAATATAGTCTGTCCTTCTCATTTAGATGGTACCATAATCATCTTCATTCCCTCTGCCATTACACTTAATAAACCACATCTAGATGAAAAAAGAAGCCAAATTATTTGAGTGGTTTTTAAAATGTCAGTTTAAACAATTGAAGCAAATGGTAGGAATACACAGATGCCAAATGAGACTCAAAACAAGTCGATACCTTGGATTCGAAGAGCTGTTGCAGCCGTGCTTTTTCCTGAGAAAGCTGTTTGATTTTGTTGGTGTGCTTTTCGATTTCTTTATTTGCATCTCGCAATTTTCTTTCAAGTACTTCTTTTTCCTTCCGGAGGTCTAATGATTCCTTTTCTCCTCTAACATACTTCATTACCATTGCTTCCTTTTCTTGGCGAGCTTCTTCACATTTCTTGTTTGCCTTAGAACAGCAGTTATTGCAAGTTAACTTCTGCTAACAAGCATAAATATAAGTTTTCCCCCAAATGCTAGTAAGAATACAATGTATTTGTAATTGAATTCATGTCTGAGAAATAAACTTTCTATAGAGAGATTATTAAAATATAATTTAGCATAAGGCTTCTTTGAATACTGTCTTTAGTTAAACCAGATCAGATACAGTAAACGTGTTGCTACACAAAGCAAATGACTGTCGAAAATAAATGTGATGTAAATAAATTAATGTATATGAATTAACACACATTAATATCTGAACAGAATCATGTAAAGAAAGAGATGCAACTGGACTATATCAATGACCTGGCTCACACAGAACATTAAACCAGTTGTTTTGAAGTTTTAGAGAGTCAACGTGATATAGTGGTTTAAGTGTTAGACTAACAGGACCCAAATGTCTACTTGGTCAGAGAAATCCAGTTGGTGATCTTCCACATGTCACACTCTCAGCACACATATAAGGCATGAAATTAAAGTGTTAAAACTTCTTTGAACTTACCTGATCTGTACGGAAGGCCATTTCTTTGTGCAATTGCTGTATAGCATTTTTTGCAGCAGCATCTTGAGATGCAAGTTTATCTTTAGCAGCTTTAACTTCTTTTTGGAGGTCCTCTATTCTGACCTCTAACTACAAAAAGAACAGTAAGGATACAGAATGTATTTTGGCCTTAAGCCCAATATGTGAGATGCTTATTTGCAATTTGATCAGCAAACTTAAATACTGTAATACATTGAATATTGTTGTGTTTATAAAATCTAGAAAAATAACATTTCATACCTGCTTAATAATGGTGAGGTGTTGTTTTTCTGTTTCTGTTCTTTTCTTCAATTCATCCCTTAAATTATCCTTTTCTGAACAAATCTCCAAAATTAGTTCCTGATGCTTTTTATTTTCTTTAATCAATCTGCTAATTAAAACAGAAACCAATGAGGGAAAGTCCAATACGTAAAATCTAAAAGTTACAAGAGGGCAATCTTGGGAAACACTGAATTATCAGAGGCCCCTTCTACACTGCCATATAATCCAGATTATCAAATCAGATAATCCATATTATCTTCTTTGAACTTGATTAGATGAGTCTGTATTGCCATATAATCAAGTTCAAAGAAGATAACCTGGATTTTTATGGCAGTGTAGAAGGGGATAAAAGTCCAAGTTTTCTCAAAGCACAAGTTGAGCTTCCCTAGAAGTATCTATAGTTGAACCAGTATTGACCACAATCAAAACATTACTGTTCCTTTTTATTCATCATCTCTACACCCAAGCTGATAGAACTGAACAAATTCAATCACATTTGTTTCAAAAGTACAAACTCAATGAATGGTGAAAGAAGGCATGCAGGGCTTTCCAGGATTCCTAGACAATCATGCACAAAGTAGTATGCATTACTGAGTCTACTGCAGTTGGCTTCAATCACACTGTAAGGGCCTTTCCACACAGCCATATCACCCAGAATATCAAGGCAGATAATCCACAATATCTGTTTTGAACTGAGTTGAACTGCCATATAATCCAGTTCAATTTGGATTTTATACAGCTGTGTGGAAGGGGCCCAAGTAGTTAAAGATAATAAAATCAGAAGCAGAGATGTGAACAGAGATTGCTAATTGTGCAATGGCCAAGAAGGATTAGCAAGTTGCCTCCAGTGCCGCCTCAGCTGCATCGTAGCATATTTTGGTTCTATTCAATTTCCAGCTGTTGAAATAACTTATTGTGCTTCACCTACCAAGAGTGCCTGCTGCCAAAATTGACACTAGCCTAATCTGCTGTGCTGCTTTGGAAAAGGATATAAAAACACACAAGACGAGCTCTAACAGTATTGGCACTCTCAAAAATGCCTCTAACAAAGCTGCTGCACCCTGAGAAAGAAAACTCATATTTATGCTGATTTGTCAATAAACTTGATCTAGTCAGGCATGGGCAAACTTTGGCCCTATAAGCGTTTTGGACCAGCTCCCACAATTTCTAACAGCTGGTAAGTTTGCCTAATTTAGACCAAGATCCTAGGAAAAATCTAAAGCAGACTAAAGAGAGAGAAGCCCTTAAAAAAGAGCAGGATTTAGGAATGAGAGGAACATCATGAAGACGAATCACTATAGCTTTTTCGTTTTTAAGTTGACTGCATGAGAGACATCAGACTAACCTCCTACAACTAGTGTCCTCAAATTCTTGTTATAACTTGCCATTGGCCACACTGAGTAGGGCTGATGGGATCTGAAAAGCAAAACCTAGAAGGTATCAGTTGGGGAAAGCGCTGCATTAGATAATGGAACACATGCAAAGGCTTTTTCTGTTGCTTTTGTTCCGTGGCTAGGTGCTTCTCATTCACCCACAGTCTTCTTTTTAGCCTTCAGTTTGAGTCCGAGTCTACCTTCTGTGTCCTCAGGCTTATCTCTCCCCATCACCTCCTCCACACACTCACACTACATGTTCACCCCTCCTGTAATAGCCCATCAGAATCCTCAAGGCTAGCTTCCATATTACACAACAGTTATATTACAGACATTTCTATATTGCACAATAGTCATGCTACAGCAGACTGCTGTCAGTGTGAGGAGTCTCAACACATATTGATATGTAACCTGCTCTAAAAAGTGCATTCCCTGAATGGAGCATATGATGTCTATGTGTTTTCCCAGCCAATTGTACATGAACATGGGAACTGTAATCAAAAGGTTTGGTGGACAAAACTTTCTTTGCTTTATGTTTTAACTAGTCTCTGTTAAAACATAATTGCATCCTTACATTTACATGAAGACAAAAAAGAAAAATATTAAATGATCCCTGAAGAATAGACCATATATTCATTTAACTCAGCTACTACTAGATGTTATGATATATCAAAAACGGGAATGAATAAGTAATTTATTTTCCACACTGGTAGGTCTATTTTCATTAGTGAGAAGATCAACATAAGCAGGACAGCAGAGGCAAGACTAACATATGCATCTTTTCCATTGTTTGTCTCAGAGCTTGGAAACTTTGAACTGCCAGAACTCCCAAGCCAGCATGGGCCAGGAGCCTGGGAGCTGCAGTTTAATTTTGTTTTCCAAGCTTTGTTTTGCCCCCAGCATATGCATCTAAATATGCAATGTACCTACATTTCTCTATTGTGGTTATAGGTCTTTGTATATCTGCCTAAGCATTTTAAAGCACCTTAGGAACATCCCATGATTCTGCATTTATACTGATAGACGAAAGGCAAAATTGGATAGACAGATACACCTGTCAAATGGGCCATTAGGCCAAAGTCCTAAAATACAAGCATCTTACTTGTTTAAGAAACAAATCACAAAGGCTCCTACAATGCTCTACTTTAAGCATTTATATTTTTTAAAATGAGTAGCAATTTCAGGGAAAATTACATGTTTGAAGCGTACAAAGCAATTCACTGTTGTCTAGGTAGTAAGCTGTGAAGAGAAGAATGAGCATCTGTTTAATTTGCTGGCTTGCTGCCTTAGAATACTGCAGGCACATCAAAACCTTGAAAGATTTACAGATCAACCAGTTTTAATAATGCAGTGACCAGAAGCTGACCAAAATTTCTTCAGCCCCTGCTCAATGTGCCCTTGGGCAGGGGAAAGGAATTGTTTATGGATGGCCAATCTCAGTTTTCCAACAAGGCCCCCAGCAGTGCAACCCAGTTTTTTGTATTCTTGTGTACAAAAGATAACAATTATATTTTAAAAAACTGACTAAAAGGTTGAAGGCTTAGGGGAGAGGGAAGAAATACTGGTGTGCCTATAACACAACAACAAAGCAATGTTGAACTGGCACAATGAATCAGCACTGATCTGGCAGAGAGAACTGATTACCCCAAAGCTAGTTTGCATGCAAGCTAGTTTTGATGCATTGCCAACTGTTGTGTAATTTGGAAGAGAAAAGTTTACAACCAAAAAGAGCATTTGAAAGTGATTATGAGTACATATTAATGAGAACATAAAACCACATGAAAAGGCCCAATATTTTGGACTATTAATTTGCAAGGCCATGCTGGTCGGGGGATTTTGTTTCCATCCTTGCTTAAAACATTGTATGATGTAAATCTACTAGTACAGCAGGACACCAAAAGAAAGCAGTCCCGTGTGACTTCTTGAAGGCTCCTGGTAAGCACAGCTGGTATTCAGGACTTAAATAACATTTATGAAAAATCCAACAATGGTCTTGGAACGGAGAGCATGTGATTCTTTTCAAGTATTCATGTTACTCATCCTATGAAGCTATAACATCTATTTACAACACACATTTTTCATTTGGTGTTAAACATACAATGCTTAGCAAATTCAGTGCTATGCACACAATGCTAAGCAAACATGCACACATACTATGACTGTCAACTAAATTTGTGTGAGAGTTAAAATGCTGCAACAGGTGCCTGATCAATGAGCTGGCCACACATCAGGTTTTATCTTTTGGTTGCTAAACGAAGAACGGCTGTATTTACCTCTAGGTTATTGCAAACTATCCTCTAATATTGGTCACAAAAAGATATTAAGAAGGGTAGCAGCTTCTCTCTAATTTAAATACAAGCAGTTGTGTTTGCTAATTGAATATGCTTCTGCTAATACCAGAAATGGTACCACATTTTGGGCAATCCTATTACACTACCTACTACAGCTTCCTGTACACTCCTCACTAAACTGTCCCTCAGAAGCAATTTTTCAAGGAGTGTAGAGGGCTTAGATGTAACAGAAAGGCATTCTGGTAGCAACAAGCCACCACTATGTACAAGCCCACAGACAAATGTTAACTGCAGCAACACAGGAAAAACACAAGGTTCCAAATAACAAGTTAGTAGGGAAAGGGTTATGTATACTTTTTGACCAACAAACAGAAAAATGCCCCCTTCCCATGAAAATACAATTGAGCTAAGATAAAGTTGTAGGATGGCAAGTAGTTTAACCCTCAGCAATCAAGATTTCCAGCTACTTTTGTTTTGTTCAGTTCATGGGGTGCACTCATCTGCAGGCTCAATTTTCCTTAAAACAGCCCCGCCGTTAAATCACAAACTATACCAAATTTGTTTAATTTGTGCATTTCTTTTGAGTATTGAGCACTGACTGTATAGCCTAATATACATTTCCCAAACCAAACAGTTAATGTGTATATATGGTTCCCCAAAACTGCTATACCTATCCAGTGTTTAATAATAAATGTTTCACATTAACTCAGATCTTGGAACAGCAATTTGTTAACTAGAATTCCCATTATCCTACTAACCAAGCAGACTGGGGGGTTTGAGAAGTTGTCGATTTCCAGCCTTGTTTTAGTTGCCCAGGACAAAGCCCTATCTAGAGAATACTGATGCTTAAAATCTATGTGCAAATGATCAGTCAGTACTCACTTCTTTATCGTGTGCTCCTGCTGAAGATATTTGTCTTGCATGCATTTTTCAAATACAGACAATGTAGCTTCATTCTTGCACATACCATTTGAAAGTTTATGATCTTTCAATAAATCTGCTGATAGAAGTTCAGACTCTATTTCTTCCAACAAAGCCTCCTGAGAGGAAGCATTCTGTATAGTAGAGATAAGGTTCTTAGTACAATATGTGTCATATGGGCTTTCTGAACAGACCCCAAAAGTCCTTTTCACAGGATTGTGCAATAAATCTGTCAAGGATGGATTTGTCCCATCAGTTTCTAAAATCTGCTGTTCATTATCTCCATCAGGTAAGCAATCTACTTTCTTGGGTTCTTTTATTTGTGCTTCCAAAGGTTTAGAACATCCACCTTCATCACCTTTAAGGTCTGGAACACGCTGCACTTCAGGTATGTCTCCATCCCCACTTGCCTCAGTAGCCTCTGAACAGGGATCCAGCATTAATTGGTTGTTTTCTTTGTCCAAAGGGATTTCCTTTTTTTCTATGTGTAGCCCATCCTGAATTTCCGGAAATTTGTCATCTTCTTCAACAGTAGATAAGCTGGAGGATTTATCATCAGTCTTTGATGGGTCAACTGTCTCTAAAGTTGTTTGCTCTTCCGGCAACTGCTCATCCATCTTTTCATCAAGAATCTAGGAATAAAATCCAAAATAAAGGGGTGTAATTCAAATAGACATGAGAAAGGAAGAGTGTTCTTATAATAATGTTGACCAGTTTCATCAAATAACAATGCTAGAAACATTTCCACAACCGAGGTTTTACATCTTTTGGCCTGTTATATGTGAATTGACTCTCCAATGCCTATAATGATTTGATTTGATGGGGGTTCAGGCCAATAATATGGGCTCCAGATTTCCCACCCCTGACCTATCGGGTGTTTGAGACGTATGGGGAATATTTTTTCCCCATGAAGTTGAACTAATGAGCTTCAGCTGTACACAACACAAACACTGAAATATCATACTATAAATCCAGTAGCTGACAGCTATGCTGCTTACCACATAAAACCTTCACATATCATCTCACAGTTTTATCCGTATTAGGAAATGAAGAGTTTCAAAATTGTTTTATTGTATTTTAGCACTTCTCCTACTTGCCATGCAGAAATCAATGAGGAGCTGGACTCTACAGCTGGAATATTGAAAATAAAATCCTAAAAATGCAAACTCTAAAATGATCAATCAAAACAGGTTTATTTGCAAATGGAAGCATTGGTCATTCCTACCTATGATTAATGAAGTGAAGAGTTGGTACTCTTAAAATCTGGCAATTGTACAGACCACTTAGATAGGGTATTTTCTCCCTCCCAGCATCAGGTAATAAGATGCCAGGGGTTCTCAAACCTTTTCAGCTGCCGAAACCTTTTTGAAGCAAAAGTTTCTTCTGGAGCCCCAATAAACCTTTTTATATATTATATTATATTATATTATATTATATTATATTATATTATATTATATTATATGTCAGGCATGGGTAGACTTTTTGACCAACATAAACTTAACAATATTTCAGAGGAAGATCATGGGAACCATCCAGTCCAACCCTTCTGCCATGCAGGAAAAACACAATCAAAACACCCACAACAATAATAATAATACAACAGCAGAAACCACCCAGTTCAACTCCCATCTGCCATGAAGGAAATGCACAAAGCACTCCCTGAGTGGTGAGTAGGAAACAGGGTTTTGGAAGCAAGGAAAGCAAGGAAAGGGGGCATTTAGAGGTGAGGGAGGTGGAATGAAAGGCTTATGGGGCAAGGGAGGTGGGGGAGGAGGAAACCACAGAGCCCCTCCCAGGAGCACACTTTGAGAACTGCTGAGACAAACAATAAAATGTTTCTACTGAACTTTCTAAACCAAGCCAACAGGCCTTTGAAGGTACACACTTTGTTTTATTCTTCAAAGTGTGTGAACTGTAAGCAACCGAAGGAGTCTGCAGTTTACCTGAAATAAGTCAGTCTTTCACAAAAGAGGTACATTGAACTTATTTACATATGAAAGCTGTTATAATGTCTTACTGCCCCTTATATATGTTATAGGAGTCTATTTCTTAATCCTTTCATCAGCCTTCACTGACCTACCCCATGTATTGGACAAAAAAAGGTATAATCCCTTTTATAGGCAATATAAATATAAACCTGCAGATTGAGAAAAAGTATGATACTGCTTAAAATGCAAGCTCAAAACCTACCTCTTCATCAAAACCCCTTCCCTCTCATATTGAACTGAAACAAAACCTAATCACGTATAACTACATTTATTAGCATCTCATCCTATTATTTTAGCCTCTCTTCCATTTCCTCCCTAAATTCCTATTGGTTCACCCTCTAAGCTAATCTTTGTAGCAAAGGCTTATACCTTACTGCTGTTGTTGAAATACAGTTCAACCACCACTCAGATAGCACTGAGGTGGGAGTGTCAGAGGGCATGCATGCCTGAGTCAGAATACATCTCCTAAGAGACCAGTTGCCATCCTCCCAGAGCAGGGGTGGGACTCATGCAACCACCAGCAAGAGACTAATTTTTACACATAATCATTGGCAGTTTTACCGAGGGCTCTTCTTATAAGAAAATACCCTGTGTATCTCAAGGTACTCCTGTATTTTTGCATGTGGCACACCTGCATAAAAAAGACCAACTAAACTAATAGGAGATGTGATTCAATGTTTACTTCATACTAACTTCAGCTCTTGTTTGCAAATATTATCTCATCACACACAATACAATATAAGTCAACAAAAGATATAATTATAACATAAAATAATGTAATGGCTCTTACATTGCCATAATTAATAGTATAACAATTTATATCTTGTTTATATCATTGACGGTTGCTGGTTGGTACACGTGGATTGTATGGTGCACATTAACTATGCAAAGGATAACACAAAGGCCTAATATAGGCTTCTTTGCTCTCTGTGAACAGGAAATGTTAGATGAATGGTCTATTTTTATCTGACAAGCTTCCTATACATCTGCATATGGCTATTGTGATGAACTAGCAGCAGAATAATGCAAAGTAATTGACATTTTCGTCATTGCTGTATGTGATTGGGAATATATTCCTACAAAGGCTTTTAACACTAAACATTAGAGTACTACTCACAGAAGAAACAGCTCCTCACTTCCTGTTTCTTAGATCTTAAGAAGCTAAAAAGCAGAGTAAACAGGACGCATCACTGCCAGCCCTCTATTTCTTATAAGCAAAGTAATTTTTTAAATCCAGACTAAAATTGCTTTGTCTCCATGGACAAAGACATGTAGAAATATTTCTTTACTCTCTGTTGAAGCACAGTACCTCTCTTTTATGTTTGTTAAATGGCACTGAAAATGTAAAACATTTCACTTAAACAAATCAGTCTACAAGTGCCATATAAGCATATTCTTGATGGGGTATACTTTCTGAGACTGTTCCTGCTCTTTACAGATAAATGAGAACCTTGTGCCCCATTAAAGTGGGACAAAGCTTTAGCATAGCCCATTGAGGAAGTAAAGTTTGATAAATACAAATTGTCCGACGAATTATGTGGCTACAGTACAGGGTCTTTATTACATATTTATTTCACTTCATTTAAACTTCTCCCTCTCAAATGTGGAATTGGAGAAGGTTGCCATGAAAACATTTTAACCAAAGAATCTAAACAAAACGGGAGAAATGATGTGCACTATAGCTCTGTGGAAAAATATAGATAAAATAGGCAATCACTTTTCCAAAAATCAGCCTATCTGAGATATAGATGGTCTTTGTTATTTTTATCTGCCGCTGTTGAACTTAATCTGACAAAGTAATATATGTTTTTAAATCAATAATCTTATGGCACATGAATGTTTGTGGGGAGAAAGTGGAGGCTGTAAATATATGTAAGACTGTGTGTTACCCCAAAAGTCATACCAGGGAGTGGACATATAAAACCAAGAAAAGGAAAATGCTTGGGAAAAGCTGGCATAGCCAAGGGGTCCAAATTC
Organism: Anolis carolinensis; assembly: GCF_035594765.1. Taxonomy (NCBI): domain Eukaryota; kingdom Metazoa; phylum Chordata; class Lepidosauria; order Squamata; family Anolidae; genus Anolis; species Anolis carolinensis. The sequence continues at coordinate 162,486,410 of NC_085843.1, read as the reverse complement.
GAAGGGTAGCTATTTGAGTGTCATAAATATTATGCAACACCATCAAAGACATAATTTCTATTACCAGAAAAATAGCACTCCTCTTTTTTATGTCTTGTCAACTCTGAATTGTGATGACTGTGCCGTCCGCCGGACAATAAAAACTATAAAACTGAAACGTGCTGTCCTTTATCCGGGCGAACTGCAAATCCCTATAAGCTGTCCTATAGATATTGAACGACTGAGTCTGGATAACTTCAAAAAAGGATGTTTATTCATACAAGGTTGTAAACCTGGCACAGATCTTAAAGTTGCAGAAAATGAAACAAATTTCCATAGGTTTTAGTTGCAGAATTATCCCTGGTTCCAGAAGGCAAAAGTGATTATAAAACCACTATACCCTAATCACGCTGCCTATATTAGAAGGAGAAACTCTTTCCTTCCCTATCTTTACAGCAAAGATTAGTTCTAGAAGCGATGGAATAACTTTGCTCCTCTAACTAGATTTCCTATTCCAGATCAATATAATTCAATACTTATCTAATTTGGATAGGCTTAGATTGGCCTGGTTTTGAGGATGATTTGTCCCAGTTAGCCTTGCACAGCTCCAGCACGTTGGAAGACTATAGCCAGAATGAAGCTCCAAAATGGAGACTAGACCCTGGTAAAAAGGGCGGTCCTAAGATGTTGCATTCTTTGACCAATCACTGCAAAGAAAACTGCAGCCAGCTCTTGCAGATTCCAAGTCACTTTTCCTAGGCTTTTGCAGCCAGAGGCTCAAACAAAATGTAAAGGAGGGAAAACAAACAAACGACCAATAGGTAAGGCAAACCATCGTCCTGGGGGACGGAACACTCCCCGCTAAATTCCCAGGATGTGGGAATTTACCAATCAAAAACATACAAACACCTTTGTATACACAACAATACAAACACTAGAACTTTAAACATCTCCAGTAAGCAACACGAGGTCACTAATTGGTCTGTCCAAAATGGACACTTTGCCTCTGTTGCAAGTCTTTAATTGAACTTTCCTGACCTTACCGTCCGGGCAAGGAAAGGTCTTTAATACAATGCCCATGGGCCACGCATGGCGGGGCAAGTCTTTGTCCTTTAACAACACAACGTTGTTAACCTCAATGTTGTCCTGTGGGCTTTGCCAGATTCTTCTAGCTTGAAGCTGGCTTAAGTACTCAGCTTTCCACCTTTTCCAAAAGTGGTTGGCCAAGGACTGCACCTGTTTCCACAGGGCACGGTGAGTTCCGTCCGGAACTGGCAACATGACGTCCTTCCATCCTGGCACCTTTTGTGTCAAAATAAGTGCAGGAGTCAGTGGTTGTAAGTTCTCAGGGTCACTGGTAAGGGGAACCAGCGGCCGGTTGTTGATAATTGCGGTAACTTCCGCCATAAGTGTCACCAAAACATCATGCGTCAATGACCTATGACTCAAAAACATGGCATTAAGGATTTTGCGACTAATACCAATCATCCTCTCCCAAACACCACCCATATGGGAGGCGTGAGGAACATTGAAAGTCCACATAATTTGTTCAGTATTCGTAAAGTTCTGAACCTTTGGGTCTCTCCCAAACCTAGACACACAATTGAGTTCTTTGGTCGCACCTACAAAATTGGTGCCACAGTCCGACCGAATTGACTTAATTGGCCCTCTGAGGGCTATGAACCTTTTTAATGCGTTTAAAAATGATGAAGTGTCCATCCCTTCTATGACTTCTATATGGACAGCTCGTATTACTAAACAAGTAAACAAAACTGCCCACCTCTTGTTATTTACAACACCACCCCTGGTTTTCCTAGTGACAACCTCCCAAGGACCAAACACATCGATTCCCACATGGGAAAAGGGTGGGTCTGTCAAAGTCCTATCCTGAGGTAGTTCTGCCATCAACTGACTTTGACAGTTTCCCCTAAGGCGCCTGCATTTAACACATTTGAAAATACAACTGTTGACCAACCTTTTGGCATTAACTACCCACAGACCTTCATTTCTAAGGGCTGCCTCAGTTAGAGTTCTACCCTGATGATGGATCCTTTCATGGTGATGCCGAACGAGCAGCAATGCAGTGTGACTATTAGGGGGTATGATGATGGGGTTTTTTATGCACGCCTTGAGTTTAGCTTTGGCTAACCTTCCTCCAACTCTCAAAATACCCTCCTTGTCTAGAAATGGGTTTAACTCATTTAGAAGACTTTGATTAGGGATGTTGAGCCCTTGCTCTAGCCTAGCTATTTCCTGCTTGAAAGCAGATCTCTGTACTGACTTGAATATGACGCTCTTAGCCTTTATCATATCCTGGACCTGTAAAGGCTCACTATCTTTGCAAGCTAAACGATGTATAAGCCTAGCAACTGCTCTAAGAAGACTGTGCCACTCCGAAAAACATTCAAAACGGTGTGGTTCCAGGCAAGATCTTTGGCCCATCTTGATTTCTGTGGTCATCTTGCAAACTTTCACCTCTGGAACGGACTCGGGCAATTCTGTATTATCGGTGGGAGAAAAGGCTGATGGAAAATTGACTTCGGCGTAGTTACTTTGGAACATGTCTTCCATAAAGCCAACGATTTGCTCTTTTACCTTGGGGTCTTTCTGCATCTTCTTCTTCAGTGACCAGAGTCTATTTTCTGCCACATGCCTGTTGTTTGGCAAAGTGGGTTTTTCTGCTTTAAAAGGCAGAGGGGCTATCCAACTTCCCTCTGGACTCCGGGAAACTTGAGAGTTCATGATCTCTAAAAACCTCTGTTCATCTTTGGAAAGCGCTGTAGTTTCATCCCTTTCGGAGACTTCAAAGATGGAAGAATACTCTGGTGTTATCCCCTGACAATAGACCGAGATATGACTCAAACAGCTATGCATTAGTGTGGGGCGACTACCTTGAAGCACATGCGCTTGACGAGTGTCCACCGACGATGGAGGGTGCATCCTATTTATGCACACTGGGCCTGTAACTGTCCAGCCTAGTGGTAGCAGCTGAGCAATGGGCGCCCCTGGAGGTCCCTTAACTTGGTCGTTCACATAGAACAAGTTCGGACAGTCCGCACCAAGCAGAAGGGCAATGTCCACATCTGGACGGAAAGCAGGTAAGGCGTTCTTCAGCCTTCGCAAGTGTGGATGAGCCTCCACGACTTCTCTAGTTACAATCTGCCTTTTGTTCCGGGGAATAGAGGAACACTCAATGAGGTCTGGTAACTCGAACAGTCTCTTCTGGTCACAAGAGGAGACAACAAAGCCGGATGCTATGCGACCCTGCAACTTCTTCTTCCCTACACAGGTGGACATGGTGTAGTCGACCGTCTGGGTTTTTATGTCAAACAGTTGGAAAAACTCTGGAGTCGCCAGGGAGGCGTCGCTTTGTGAATCCAAAGCCACGTAAAGTCTCTTTTTAAGCCAAGGTCTTCTGGCTGGATATACATCTGCTAGGCAGATGGGATGGCAGACTCTGAACTGGTGCACGTCAGAGCATAGTTCAGTACAGGCGACCGATGGAGCATCCTCCTGCATCCGTGACGCGGTCTGCATGTTGGTGGCTTCAGTAGATGACCCTTCTTTGGAAGACGTGTCCCCTTTGGCGCGGGAGACAGCGTCAGAGTTGTGCATCGCGGTGCAATGCTTAAGGCTGTTACACCTTGCGCATTTGACGTCCTCTTTGCAGTTGGATGCAAAGTGAGGAGTTGCTCCACAGCACCTAAAACATATGCCCAGCTTCTGTACAATCTGTTGTCTTTCTTTATAAGGCTTCTTGCCAAATTCCCGGCAGTTGGCCAAACTGTGAGGCTTTTGGTGAATGGGGCAGAGCACCTCCTTCACCTCTGACTTGGATTCGTTGGCCCTGTGCTGAGTTTCAACAGCCTTAACACTAACCGGTCTTTTGGCCTCTCTGGATGGTTTTTTCTCCACTTTAGGTGCCTTCTCTGGCTGGGTCCCTTGGTATAAGGTGGGGAGGCCCGTCTGCGGATCATTCCTTTCTCTGGCCGCCCTGGTGATGAACTGGACCAAATGAGAAAATGGAGGGTATGCCTGGGAGTGGGCCTCCTTGTAGTTGAAGACCTCCTGTCCCCAGCGTTCTTGCAAAGTGAAGGGCAGCTTGGTCAAGATCTGCCTCTGGGACAGGTGCTGATCGAGGCACTTCAAACCGGGCAGTTCTGGATTCTCCTTGGCCGACTCTAATTCCGTAAGGAGATCGCTGAGGTCCCACAAGAGTTTGAAGTCTTTGAGTTTCAAAGCTGGGAACCTTTGGAGCTTGTCCATAAGAGATGCTTCAATCTCTGTGCTGGCCCCATACCTCTGCTGCAACCTGGCCCAGGCCTTTTCCAGGGCTTTGTCGGGATCGGCTACGTGGGCTGCGTAGATCTTCTTAACTTGTGAGGATGAGGCTGGGCCCAACCATGCAGCCAGAAGAGTCAGTTCTTCCTCAGGCAATAACTTTAAGTCTCTGATTGCTCTCTGGAAGGTGGCCTTCCAGAGAAGAAATTCCTCAGGCTTGTCCGAAAACTTTTCGACACCCTTGTCCTTAAGATCTCTTCTGGGGCTTCTGATGATGGAGACAAGCTGGGACTCTGGCGTCGAAGGGAACAATTGAGGAGTTTGCTGTTGTGGAGTGGACTCCCACCGTGCACCTTGCGTCAACCTTTGGCCTCTTGGAGGGATGACATCGACCACTGACGAATCGGTGGCTCCCTGTGCAGCTGTCTGTAAGGGCCAACTAGCACTTGGCCTTGAGGCCCTGATTGACTGACCTAGGGATTTAGCAGGAGGCACAGGTAGCTCGGGCAAGGGTGAGCTCCCCGCTATGACGCTCTGCTCTGCAGGAAACTCAAAAGTGACTTTGGGGCCCTGCTCTGGGTAAGGAGAGAAGTCTTCCTGTTCCTCATCCGAAAACTGGCTGTTTAAGCTATTAAGATGCACAAGCACCTTGGAAGAAGGGTCCTGCTTCGGCAACTGACTTACATTTTCTTCTGTGAGTGGCTCAATTAGGGCCTTGGCCAAAGTCTCAGCCCTTACCCTTTTGGCTGCGGCATCCATCTTTATTCTAAGCATTTCTATTTCACATTGCCTTTGGGCCTGTTCTATTTGCATTTTGCTTTGCAGTCGTTGCTCTTCTTCTTTAAAGGGAAGGGTGAGATCAGCTGCCTTAGCATCAGCCTCCGCCCCCGCTACCTTGCTCTTTAGCTCCAGACGTGCAGCCTCCTTAATGTGCAAGGCAGCTAAGGAAGAGATGGCACTCCCAGCAGCAGAAGACTTGCTAGAGTGGCTATGTTTAGATGATGCACACTCCCTTAGTTTAGATACCTGGCTAGAGCGGTTGGACTTAAGACTAAGTGCCACAGCAGGTGATTTTAAAAGATTGGTCTCATGGCTGCATAAGGAAGACTGCTTTCCTTTTGGCTCAGACCTTAGATTAACAGGTGGAGAACTAAATTCCAAGGCATCTAGAATTGCCCTCACCTTATTTTCTTTCTCATTAGTGTCAGCTAAGACACACACTATTTCTAACTCTGAATCCTTGGCGTTAATGCGCTCGAGGACCTGGACTATCTTAGACACCAAACCCCTCCAGAGACCGAAGGTCTCTTCAAGGTCTGTCTGTAATATGGATGGCACCCTTGTAATACCCAAGCTCTCAATTCTGTCCATCAATGTTACAATTCGCTCCCATGCCGAACCTAACCTCACATGGAGGAGCTCCTTTTCATCTATTAGATGGGCTAGCATCTTGGCTGAAGGGTGCTTTATCCTTTGGGGCCTTTCATTCCTACTTTCAGCCTCAGAAGGAGGTATACCATCTGTATCATCTTGAAATTGCATAGACATTATGTATTCTTAATAGCAAGTAAATTTACAACAAAAGCAAATACAACATACCAGCAAGTAAATTTACAATAAAAGCAAATGCAATATATAATACAATGCACAACACTTAACCATAGCAATATATATCACTAAGTAACTATACTTTACAAAGATTGTGACCTTTGGCGCCAGATTTTAGTGGGCAAGCTGCAAAATGCCAACTGACAGCAACTTGCCACTTGATACCTCCCTTGCCCGAGTGACGTAAACTGCCAAAATGGCGACTTCGCCAAATTTTCAAGCACCTCGTGCTCTGCGGCTCGAGGCCTGCCGCCGAAGGAGCACCGAGGCTGGCTTTGGAAAGGAGGAGAGAAAAGACGCCTCCTCCCCGCTGTGAAGGGAGGTCACCACCGCAGGTCGATGAAACAGGTCACCACCGCAGGACGATGAAGCAGGTCACCACCGCAGGACGATGAGGCAGGTCACCACCGCAGGACGATGAGGCAGGTCACCACCGCAGGACGATGAGGCAGGTCACCACCGCAGGACGATGATGCAGGTCACCACCGCAGGACGATGAGGCAGGTCACCACCGCAGGACAATGAGGCAGGTCGAAGCCGGCCGAGTGCTCCGGCCGAACTCGCAGCAGCGTTGCCAGGCCTGTCCAGGTTCTAGCCTGGTTCTGGTGGGCTTCACGCCTCAGAGCCAGCCAAAGAACTGTCGCTGGTGCTCCGCGGCTCGAGGTCTACCGCCGAGGGAGCCCTGGACGTTGCTGGGAACTGCACAGCCTGTGCAAACCCAGAAAGCCACTGGGCCACGTGCGCACACGCGAGCCAAATAGCAAGGAAATAGAGCCCCACTATTTGACTCCTTCAGGTCTGAGAGCGGGCTCCACTGCCTCAGACACTGGTAGAGTCTTTAGGTATGCAGACTGAGCTCAGGCGGAAAAGCCGCGGCCTATACTAAACTTCCTAAACTATAAAAAACTATAAGCCGTGCAAGCTAGCTCAAGCGGAAAAACCGCTGATCTACCTCAAAACTGTGCCGTCCGCCGGACAATAAAAACTATAAAACTGAAACGTGCTGTCCTTTATCCGGGCGAACTGCAAATCCCTATAAGCTGTCCTATAGATATTGAACGACTGAGTCTGGATAACTTCAAAAAAGGATGTTTATTCATACAAGGTTGTAAACCTGGCACAGATCTTAAAGTTGCAGAAAATGAAACAAATTTCCATAGGTTTTAGTTGCAGAATTATCCCTGGTTCCAGAAGGCAAAAGTGATTATAAAACCACTATACCCTAATCACGCTGCCTATATTAGAAGGAGAAACTCTTTCCTTCCCTATCTTTACAGCAAAGATTAGTTCTAGAAGCGATGGAATAACTTTGCTCCTCTAACTAGATTTCCTATTCCAGATCAATATAATTCAATACTTATCTAATTTGGATAGGCTTAGATTGGCCTGGTTTTGAGGATGATTTGTCCCAGTTAGCCTTGCACAGCTCCAGCACGTTGGAAGACTATAGCCAGAATGAAGCTCCAAAATGGAGACTAGACCCTGGTAAAAAGGGCGGTCCTAAGATGTTGCATTCTTTGACCAATCACTGCAAAGAAAACTGCAGCCAGCTCTTGCAGATTCCAAGTCACTTTTCCTAGGCTTTTGCAGCCAGAGGCTCAAACAAAATGTAAAGGAGGGAAAACAAACAAACGACCAATAGGTAAGGCAAACCATCGTCCTGGGGGACGGAACAATGACTGAAAACAAAATTATAGATTCCCTATGCCCACTTGTCCTTTCCCACACAACACAATGAAAGGCGATGGGAGAAAGTATCAGAAATTCAAAATTGCCTACTGCTAGTGAACAGAGGATCTTTTCTGTAGCATTTTTTAAAAGTAATGAAGCTTTCAGATAATTCTTCAGCTTCTGAGATGAAACACTTGGCACCGGCTAGAGGCACAATGACTCATCTATACACACAATAAAAGTGAAAATACGTATGTGTGTGTGGCTGGGGTGTCCACTTCCACAGACAAGTTCCTGCCTCCACAAACAGGTATAGCTCCTACTACTCAGGAGACCCCAATGGCCCTCCCTCCAATGACATTGCAGGTTATAGTGAGAGTTGTAAACATGTCCAAGAGCCCCGCCAATATCCTCCACAAACACTATACTGCCCACCACCCAAGTGAAGGCTTTCATTCGGGGACAATTTCATCCTAGATTTTCTGTTTTTCCTCCACCACAATGTTTCTTAATCTCTTCATTGTTGTGGAATTTGAATGACCCCACCCATTGCTTCTCCCATGACCCTTCCTAGTCTTTTTTATGGCACACAGGAAACTGAAGAATTGATCAGCAACTGAACATACTAGATAGGTTTGGGGAGAATTCACCATGATTTATAGGAGTTGTAGGTACTGGGATGTATAGTTCACCTGCAATTTAAGAGCACTCTGAACTCCACCAATGATGGACCTGGAACTAACTTGGCACACAGAACCCCCATAGCCAACAAAAATACTGGAGGTCTTTGAAGGGATTTATAGGAGTTGTAGTTCACCTACATCCAGAACACACAATGAACCCAAACAATGATGGATCTAGACCAAACTTGGCATGCATACTCAATATGCCCAAATTTGAATACCAGTGGATTTTGAGGAGAATTGGCCTGGACATTTTGGAGTTGCAGATAGTGGGATTTCTAGTTTATCTGCAATCAATGTGCACTTTGAACTCTACCAAAAATGGAATTAGATCAAACTTGGCACACAGAGTCCCCATGACCAGCAAAAAAATACTGGAGGTCTTTGGGGAAAATTCACCTTGATTTGGGGGAGTTGTAGTTCACCTACATCCAGAGAGCACTGTGAACCCCAACACCGGTGAATCTGGGCTATACTTGGCACACATACCTGACAATTTGAATATCGGAAGGGTTTGGGGGGAACTGATCTTCCTTTTTTGGGAGTTGTAGTTCACCCACAACCAGAGAAACTGTGACCTCCACCAATGATGGACCTGGACCAAACTTGGTACACAGAACCCCCATGACTAACTCAATCTACTGGAGGGGTTTGAATTTTAAGATCCTAGGATGAGGATGTTCTTTCAGTGCCACTATCCTAACAGACATATTTGATGAAGATACGGTATGTGAGAGAACCTTCTTGATGACTGCTTTCATAATATGTATCGCTATCCCAGAAGGTGTGTTGGGTTTTCTTTTCTTTCGTTTCACTGGAAAGTAAAAACTTTTTAAATAATTAAACAAGTTTTGGCTATTAACTGTTTGTTTTTGGAGAGTCTGTTCATGTAGAGAGTTACTCTACTTTCATTCTTATTGCCTGTATAGGTCAGTTTCTGGTTCTTTCCTAGAAGCTGTTTCTAATGACCCTAGGGACAGAAATTAGAACTCCTCATAAAATCAATGGAGAAAGCGAAGAGTGTATGTCCCTGTAAAAAGAAAAAAAAAAAAAAACAGACCCTGAGAAGAATCAGACCAATGAAGACTGAGCATAGGATGTAAAGAGAGGGATGTTTTCCTGCCAAAACAAAGTACAGTAGAGTCTCACTTATCCAACACTTGCTTATCCAACGTTCTGGATTATCCAACACATTTTTGTAGTCAATATTTTCAATACATCATGATAATTTGGTGCTAAATTCGTAAATTACTATATAGCATTACTGCGTATTGAACTACTTTTTCTGTCCAATTTGTTGTATAACAGGATGTTTTGGTGTTTAATTTGTAAAATCATAACCTAATTTGATGTTTAATAGGCTTTTCCTTAATGCCTCCTTATTATCCAACATATTTGCTTATCCAACATTCTGCCGGCCCGTTTATGTTGGATAAGTGAGAGACTACTGTACTATTGGAACTTACTTCTTTGTATGGCCCTATACATTATTATTATTATTCCCCGCTTTATCTCCCCAAGGGGACTCGAAGCGGCTTGATATAAAAGCATTAGTGTACAATTTAAAATATACAAACATTAAAACAGAATTAAAGACAAACAGCACTAAAAAAAATCACAGTTAAAATCCATCAAAAACATGTTCAAGGTTAAAAAATCACAGTACCCCCGACTAGATCTTAAACACCTTCATCTTTAAAAGGCTGTCTGAATAAAAAGGTTTTAGCCTACTACCAGAAGGACAGCAGGAAGGGGGCCATTCTGGTTTCCTTGACCAGGGAGTCCCAGAGTCGCGGGGCAGCCAACAAGAAGGCAAATCTCTGTGCTCAACTGGGCAGTAAAACAGAAGACTGCCTGTTCGCTATCAGTTCTCTCATGAGAATTTTTACTCATGTAATCTGACTTGCCTTTTGTTCAGGATTCCAATACGTGTGATCTCCAAGGTGAAGTCTGTTGTACTACTTAAGTGAAAGGAATGGATTTTGACCAGCAGTGGGTAATAAATAACAACATGGATCAATGCCAGGGAAAGTCATTTCAATATTATATTTTACATCTACTGGGGAGAATGTGGCAAATGTTCCTTCTTACAAATGCAGGAAAGAAATCTAGAGTTTGCTGAAGTTGTTCAAACAAAGAAATACAAAGGTTTTCAATGAGCTGCCATCAGAAATACACAATTAAGAGATCACAAGAACAATGTCTAAATAACAAAGAATAACGCTAAAAGGGGAACAGCCATGGGTAGAGCAAGCAGTGAACATTCTTCCTAGACTATTCACCAGTAAGTTTTTTTTCCTGCCACTCATTCATGAAAACCCACTAGATCAGTAGTTCTCAACCTGGGGTCCCCAGATGTTTTTGGCCTTCAACTTCCAGAAATCCTAACAGCTGGTAAACTGGCTGGGATTTCTGGGATTTGTAGGCCAAAAACATCTGGGGACCTCAGGTTGAGAACCACTGCATTGGATTATTTTGGGCAAAACATACCCTCTAAGCCTCAGAGGACAACAAAGGCAAAGCCACTCTAAATAAAATCTTGCCAAGAGAGTCAACTTAGAGTTGCCACAAGTCAGAAATGAAGGCTCACAACAACAACAACAACAACAACGAATCTCTCGCCAACAGAAGCTTAAACACTAGTCTGTCCTATGTGTTATGAGTGAATAGGGCTTTAACCTATCAATCAGGAGCAATGTGTAGGTTGTTGAGTTACTGTGTATCAGTAAGGAGAAAATGGAAGTGAATCGGCTGAAGTCCGGCAAATGCAACATTATGCTCCATGCTACACAGCATTACTGCCTCATGCTGAAGTTTAGTCCCTGTTGTCCAACATTTTTTTCCTATTTATGAGACCAGAGATTCCGGATGCCTGTTATTGACTAGAAACTGACATGTGAAGAAATTTATTCTGAGGCATTCTGAGCTGCACTTGATATTAAAGGGCAATACCAAACTTGAAGTTTTTATAACACTTCATAACCAGGAAATTCAGAAACATTGCAACTCCCTCTTCGGACTGCTCAATATCTCTTGTGTTCAATATCTCATCAGGATTAAAACTCGGTTCTTTCCAATCTCAGAAGTCACCTATACTGAAAATAACATTAGAAAGGGCACCCACTCTGGGTACTTTGCATCATGCAACCCTACATAAACTATTGTCTTTTGACAGTATTTGTCAATATTGTAATATGTGTGGGAAACCATTCCAAAGATTTTTCAGGCAGCCTGCCCTTGTTTACATGTTCCTTTTTTTATTCATGGTTATGTCCCTTTGCCAACTTCAAAGCTCATCAGCATGCTAAACAGATGTTTGGTGGGATGGGGGAAGCACAAATGTTCTGGGGAAGACAGCACACGGAGATGATTCATTTCATACACCTCCATAGCACAATCAAGGCTAACAAGCCCGCCAAATATCTGGCTGGCACGAGCTAAATTGAAATGGTTGTAACAGTGTGGAAAGAATCATCTTCAGATGCCTCATTTACACTGCACGCAGAGAACTGATTGGGGCTATAAAATCCAACACTGCAGAGGAAAGGGCACATGAGACCTCCAAACACAAGGAAATTGGAAGTTTCTACCATAACTGAACCCTTCAAAGTGTTTTCTGGCCCGTAATGATTCTTGGAAATATAGGAGTATCAATTGAAATAAACTGATCCAAGGACACACAAAATATTGTATATGTTCTTATCCATTACATAGCCACAGTCTGTCTGCACACAGTTCTGGAATAAGAAGTTTTTGTGTTTGGAGGTCTCAGTGCCTTTTGAGGGCAGGCAAGATTACTTCCTAAGTGAGGATTCTGCTGCTCTTTCTCTCTTTTATAAGAGTTGAATATTTGTTCAAGATGTACTTCCAACTACTGCATGAAAACATCAGGGTGCTAGAACAAGTAGCATTCTCTCAATGTACTCTGATGAACCCATGCATTGTTATCAAGTCAAAGCCAATATGGCCATCTCAACAACTCTAGTTGGTTGATAAACTATTAGTCCTTTCTCACAACTTTACACTTTTGTAAGGTTTCTTGCCGCTTCTTCAACATGTTTGCAGCGAAGCAACACTAAATACAAATTCCTAGAACAAAATATATTTCACATCATGCTGCACTTCTGTTTTGTAATACAGCTTCTTGATAGCTCCTAATGTTGTGAATCAAAAGATGTCGCAGAGCCAGTTCAATTGTTTTCTACTATACAGATTTTCTGTGTTAAGGGAAAAAAGACTGAAGAAAGCGTAAGATATACAAATGGAAAACATCTGCGTATAGGCATCCCAAGGCCCTTGAATGTAAGTCAGAGTATGGGAAAGAGGTTTATGATTGCAAAATAAAACCCTCATCTAGAAGCTCCTTATAGACTCCTACACCTATTGCGGGGTGACAAAATTATGAACTTAAGAATATACTATTGGTATATACAATCTATATATATAAAAGAGTGATGGAATCCTGGCACCGAGCAAAACAACAAAACTAAACACCCCCCAACCTCGAAATTTCACACCACAATCCATCATCCACGCCTCAAGGTTGAAACCACAAAATATCACGTCACGAACCTCCACAGGCCTAAAAAACCCCCAAAAACTGGAGCTATTCAGTGCAATTCCAATGGGCCACAGCAACGCGTGGCAGGGCACAGCTAGTATATGGTTATATATGGTCGTGGTAATTAGCACACTAGCAATGTATAAGTTCACGACTGGGTAACAGTGACATGCTTTATAGAGGCTTAACCTTTATGATAGTTGAAAATTTTAAGCTTGTGCTCAACTCCTTCTAACAGAGAGGGAATATAGGAAACAAATTAGTGTTTGAATTGGCTTCTGTTTCCTTCAAGACAGGGGTAAGAAGCATCAAACAATTTCCCCCAAAAGAAATAAATTATTTCTGAATATTGTGGTAAATTGTGGGAAAGGTTCTAGTGCCTTAATTTATTGATAAAGGTATCTGAATTGGTCGTGATTTTTAAAACCACTCTTAAGAGATAGATAACTAATTTTAGACAGTGGTATAGCATTTTTTAAAAGTACTGACTGTGGATGTTATTTTATCCCCCTCAGGCATTTTAAACTGGAACTTGGGATATAACTAACAAATAAAAGAAAATGTCAAAACAAGCCTATTATCAGAAACTTCTGGGCTTCCATCCAGCTAATTTCCAATCAACTCTGCTCCTTTAAGTCAACAACAGTTTTATAGCTCAAAATGGAAGTCCAATATATTTTTCGTCTTTGATTATAAAACTGTGAGAGGGTAACACCCAATAAATCAAGATCCCAAAGAAATTATAAGCATGTATAAATAGAGTTCACTGACAAAATAAAATACTTCTGGAACATGGCCACACAATCCGAAAGACATACAACAACCCTGTGATCCCGGCCATGAAAGCCTTCGACAACACAAATGCTACATCCAATCTCTTTCTTTCAAATTCAATATGGTTTCTTCACACTGAAATAATTTAATGTATTAGACATGACAGAGAGATACATTATGTAGACAAAAGTAAAAATGCTCAGTTAACCTGTCAAACTGATTGTAAGCATATATTCATAGCTGCAACAAATTGAAATAACCACATCTGACAGAGGTAAATTACAAAGAATTGAAAGCCTTACATTATGACAGAATCTACAGTACAAGGTCCTTTTTGTATAAAGGAGCACTGTTGTCATTATTTTTGGTAACAGATTTTTGCTGACTGGGCCCATGTGAATGATGTCACCATGACATTAATGTGTTCAATATATTTCTGTGTCATAGACTCTTGTGTATTTGCAGGAGAAATGACAATGCTTGCTAATTCCTCTAAGATCCTTGACTTCATGAACCCAGCTATCAATACTAGTAATATCTTCAACAGTTGACTGGGTAGTCTGAGGGTTCATCTATACTATGCAGTTTCACATCATTTGCCCTGGCTCAATGCTATGGAATCACAGAAGTTGTAGTTTTACAAGGTATTTCGCGTTCTCTCCCAAAGAGGGCTAATATCTCATCAAATCATAGCTTACAGGATTATATAGCACATAATGGGCACTGAAACACAGCGACAGATTTTGCAACACATCCAGAAGACTCCTCAATGAGCCTTGCTTTGCCAAGCGTTCTGAGATAAAAGCTTTGCTTTCATCTATAAATACTGCTAGTTTATTTAATAGTAATTCTTACACATATCTTTAAGTTAAAAATGATGCCTGCTTATAAAGTTGAAATTCTTAGCTGCCATTCACATCTCTTTTGACATCTCTTTTTATTCAGAACAAATAAATTAATTTGCTTAGAGATATTCATACCAGCTGCCATCACCTTAGCTCTTGAAATAATTATTCTTTTGTTAACATGCCTCTCAATAATTAACAAGTACACAGATCAAAACATGAAATGCTAAACAGTTGGACAAGAACAAAAGAACTCTTTACCTAAACACCACTGTTACTGTGCATCCCTGATCAACAACATGTTTAACATACAAAACTAGTATCGTCCAAAAAATAAAGGAAGGCACCATAAATAAGACATTTTAAATACTGAATGTGCTATATCATAACAAAATTCCAAGGAGCATGCAATTCTTTGCCTATTAATTCTGAGAAGACTACTAAGGCTTATCAGATTAAATATGGTAAGATTTCAGACTGTAGGGAAAATGACAAAAAATCAGTTAAGACAGATATCACAAAAAGAAACTGGGAAAACTGGGAAATGGTTTTGTGACCAAATTGCTTTCTTGGACCTGGGCCATAATGTAAGTGACTTTGTCCACACAACCTGAATGGTTTTCACAAACAACAAGACCTTTAAGCTTTCAAATATAGGAGCCATAGAAACCATTGTTTATAGCTTAAAATCCAAGGCTATAACAAAAGCTGAAATCCTATGCTTACTTACCTGCAGGACATGCCACTGAATTTAGGATTTATTCCTATACACCAGCACAGAATCAAGTGGTAAATCTTGCAAAGATGATACAGAAAAACACTAATTGTACAATATCTAAAGTCTACTTTACTGTTAATGGGAGAAAGAAGAGCAGAAACAAAGAAAAGGGTAGGGGGCCTTTTCTAAGCTCTGTTTAGAAGCTGTGCTTGATGCAGTGCAAACAGTAATTAACATTTTCCATTGAGAAAATTCCTGAAATGCAGAGATTGTGCAAAATGAGAGTTGCACAGTAGCAGAGACAAAAAGTACTGCAAAGCTGCGCAGTAAGGAATTTAACCTCAAAGACCCTAAAGGAACTGGACCCCATCTGATATCAGAAGGTAAGCAGGTCAGCCCTGGTTAATACTTTGGAAGGAGACTGCCAACAAATAGGTGCTGTAGGTTACATTTCAGAGGAACTGGCAAAACCATCTCTGAATATTCCTTACCTAATTGTGCATCGATGCTGTAGAAGTAATGCAGTTTTATGCTACTTCAACTGCCATGACTTATGCTATAGAATCCTGGAAGCTGTAATTTTACAAGGTCTTTACATATTTCTGCCAAAGAGTGCAGGTGCCTCATCAAACTAAAACTCCCATGATTCCATAGTAATGAGCCATGGCAGTTAAAGTGGTGTCAAAATGAATCAGTTCTACAGTGTAAATAAGTCCTACGAAAGCCCTATGAAATTAATGGGGTCGCCATGTCAACAGGCAACTTGAATGCACAAGTACATAACATATTTTAGCTTGCCTGCTCCTGTACCAAATATACATGTTCTTTTAACTCTTACAGGACACTCCCACCAGTAAAGCAGATATTAATCAATATTATCGATGGAACAAACAATCAAAATATTATTTTAAGGAATTACTGCAGCAACTCTGACATCTGCTTAGTGACAACTCTTAGGGAGAATGGCAGCGCCTGAGGTCACAAAGGTTAAAAAAACTTAAAACAGTTTCACTGCTTGACAAAATCTGGTGTTGTGACATACAATATTACTACCAGCCAAACAAGATTTGCAGTGACAACGTGACACCTGTACAAAGGCATCCAACAGAGGAATTCAGGAGATACTCAATTGCTGGGTGTGTGACCTTCAGGGCAAGGCACTTTGTTTCTGTTAGCTTACTTCCTGGTAAAACAGGTACACCACAGCTTATTGTGGTTCTTTGAATAAAAAATCCCAATAACCCCCTAAAAGAAGCAGTAACTCCCATGCCTCAGGTACAAAGCCATTGAGTCCCAATGTATTGTGATTCTTGGAAGTCAGGTATCAACCCATCTTGTAAGAAAGATTTGCTCTAAATAAACTGCAAAATAAAACCGTACCGCTAATCCAGTTCTTGGAAGTGAGGCTTTTAAGGAATAAAATCGTTAAGAACAAGCAAGGAAGGCTTGTTAACAATTTTAATGTTTTAAGTGATTTCCAACAAATGTGTATGTTTAATCCTATTTACTATTTATATGTTGGAGGTTTTAAATTGCACTGGTGTTTTTTCCCATTGTTGTGAGCTGTTTTGTGTCTCAATGACAAATATAAAAGTGAGATACAAATAAATATATTATTAGAATAATAACACAAAAAACATAATATGAATAATGGACTTAGAGCTGACCCTGGATGCCCAGGTGTCAGCAGTAGGCCAGGAGGGCCTTTGCACAGCTAAAGCTGGTGCACCAACTGCGTCCATACCTTGAAAAGCCTGATCTGGTATGGTGGTACACACCTTAGTCATATCCAGATTAGACTACTATAACGCACTCTACGTGCAGCTGATGCAGAAGAGTGTTTGAAAACTTCAACTGGTCCAAAATCAGTTGCCACACTGCTCACGGGAGCTGTGTATGGGGAAAGAACCACCTCTCTCCTAAAACAACTGCACTGTCTTTCTGGGCGCAATTCAAGGTGCTGGCTTTAGCCTATAAAGTCCTAAGCTATATGAGTCCAATCTACTTAGCAGACCGCATCTCCTCCTATGAGCCCACACTAGCCCTGAGTTCATCAGGAGAGGCCCTACTCTCAGTCCCACCATCATCACAAGTGCAACTGATGGGAACAAGAGAGAGGGCCTTCTTGGTGATGGCCCTGCAGCTCTGGCACTCCATCCTTAAAGACATTAGAACGGACCTCTCCCTGCTTGCATTTCAGAAGCAAGTTAAAATCTTCCTTTGGAAGCAGGCCTTTCCTGAAGAAGAACAGTAGGTAGATAGTTACCTGTGATATGCAATGTGTGAATCATAGAACAGACCTTTAGCAATGGCGTTGTGTACGGCCTAAAGGAGTAGGTAATACTGAGGCTTTTAACCTGAATGTCTAATTTATGTTTTGTGTTGGTCACTTTATGGATGTCTGGGGTTTTATAATATTATAAGTTGCCAATTTTATACCTCTCGTGGCATATGATTGTATTTTTATGTTATGTCACTGTTTTCTGATTTTAATAATACAGTAATAATTATTATAAAAATAGCAAAATAAACACCACAGCTCCCCCAATTATTGAGGTGAGACATTTATGCATCTTAATAGTAACATAGGATACAGTAATGTATAATATAGAGTATTGTATAATACTAATATTGTACTATACTAATAATATAATCTATTATATATAGATATAATACTGACAATATTATAATGTAATACAATATAATACTAATAATATAATATAATATAATAATATAATATAGAAATGTACTAATATATTAAATATAATTACTACTGATAATATATAATAATATATAATGATATACTGTTTTATGTGTTGTCAAAGGCTTTCATGGCCGGAATCACGGGGTTGCTGTAAGTTTTCCGCGCTGTATGGCCATGTTCCAGAAGCATTTTCTCCTGACATTTTGTCCACATCTATCGCAGGCATCCTAAGAGGTTGTGAGATCTGTTGGAAACTAGGCAAGTGAGGTTTAGGTATATATCTGTGGAAGGTCCAGGGTGGGAGAAAGAACTCTTTATTTGTTGCAAGCAAGTGTTTTTTCTTGCTTGTCAAGAGCGACTTGAGAAACTGCAAATCGCTTCTGGTATGAGAGAACTGACCGTCTGCAGAGACATTGCCCAGGAGACGCCCGGATGTTTTGATGTTTTTAGCATCCTTGTGGGAGGCTTCCCTCATGTCCCCGCATGAAGCTGGAGCTGATAGAAGGAGCTCATCCGTGCTTTCCACAGGTTGGATTTGAACCCGGCAACCTTCAGGTCAGCAACCCAACCTTCAAGTCATCAGTCCTGCCTGCACAAGGATATAACCCTGAGCCACCGGGGGCTTCATAGGAGGCAAGTGTGAATCTTGCAATTAAATCACCTTGATTTGCACTGAAAAGTCTTGCAGCTTCAAAGCCTGGCTGATTCCTGCCTGAAGGGAATCTTTTGTTGGGAGGTGTTAGCTGGCCGTGATTGTTTCATGTCTGGAATTCCCCTTTTTTCTGAGTGTTGTTCTTTATTTACTATCCTGATTTTAGAGTTTTTTAATAATGGTAGCCAGAAAGCATTCATTTTCATGGTTTCCTCCTTTCTGTTGAAATTGCCCACATGCTTGTGGATTTCAATACCTTCTCTGTGTAGTCTGACATAGTGGTTGTTGAAGTAGTCCAGCATTTCCTTGTTCTCAAATACAGTAGTCTCACTTATCCAAGCTTCACTTATCCAAGGTTCTGTATTATCCAACACAGTATGCCTTTTAGTAGTCATTGTTTTTGTAGTAAATATTTTGGTGCTAAATTCGTAAATACAGTAATTATTACATAACATTACTGTGTATTGAACTGCTTTTTTCTGTCAATTTCTTGTAAAACATGATGTTTTGGTGCTTAATTTGTAAAATCATAATGTAATTTTATGTTTAATAGGCTTTTTTCTTAATCCCTCCTCCTTATCCAAGATTTTTGCTTATCCAATGTTCTGCCGGCCCTTTTATCTTGGATAAGTGAGATTCTACTGAAATATGCTGTGTCCAGGTTGGTGCCATGAAAATTGCTAATCAAGGTGGCTAATTGAAACATTCACACCTGCCACCAACAGACAAGAGTTCTTTCTCCCACCCTGGACATTCCACAGATATATAAACTTGCCTTGTTTCCAACAAACCTCACAACCTCTAAGGATGCCTGCCATAAAATGGGGCAAAACATCAGGAGAGAATGCTTCTGGAACATGGCCATACAGCCTGGAAAAACTCACAGCAACCCATATACTGTTTTGTTATTGTATATTTGTATATTTAAAGTTGTAATGTTTTTGATTGTGAGCCACTTTGATTCTCCGTATGGAGAGATAAATAAATAAAATATTTTAAGAAAGATATGCTCAGAATAAACCACAACACATACAAACCACTGCTTCTGCAAATCTTGAAGTGAAAAATCGAAGAATCTTTCCAGAAAAAGAATGGCTCGAAATAAACTGCGAAATAAATACCAGAGCTTCCCTAGCACTTAAAGTGAGGCATCCAAGCATCTAAACAATGCTTCAAAATAAACTAAAAAGGGGGGAAGGAGAGAAAGCACTAAAGGACATAGAAATGAATAAGTACCACAATGGACTGAACCACGAAATGATGGTAAGAGGAGAAATGGGGTGTAAACCATTTAATTAAAGCTAAACGATATTTAAAACCCGGAATAGAAGCATAAAGAGCAGGGAATACTCACAGGAAGAGCCTCGTCTCTTCTGCCTAGTAACAGCTTCCACGTCCATCGCCCTCAACGGAGCGATACTAATCCCCGTTCGTGAATACTAAACAGCGCAGAGAGGCTCTTACCAATTCGCCAGGAAGCTGGGAATTAGAGTATCAGTTGCGATGGGAGCGGTCCTCCTCCCCATGTTTAATCCTGACGGAAACGAGCCGGCAAGGGAGCGGAGCGGATGTCCTCGCTGCTTCTGTGAGGGACAAGGAGCTGACACATCAACCAAGATGGCCGCCACCGCCATCCAGAGCCGCCTCAGCTGGCAGAGGGGGCGTGGCTAGGGCCAAGAGCGGCCGCAAAGGGGAGGAGCCACCGGAAGAGGGGCGGGGCTTATATCACAGCCCGCCCCCAAGGCAGGCCATTCAGGAGGGCAGCAGAGGGAGGCCCTGTCAGTCAAGTCTCTCTCTCTTTCTCTCTCTCAGGCCCCTTCCACACAGCTGAATAAAATCGCATATTATCTGCTTTGAACTGGGTTATATGGCAGTGTGGACACTGCCACAGTTCAAAGCAGATACTGTGGATTATCTGCCTTGATATTCTGGGTTATATGGCTGTGTAGAAGGGCCCTCACGCAAGCCGGTAGCCAAGGGGTCTGTTTAGGGGTTCAAGGTAAAGACAAAGGTTTCCCCCTGACATTAAGTCCAGTCGTGCCCGACTCTGGAGGTTGATGCTCATCTCCATTTCCAAGCCAAAGATCAGCGCTGTTTGTACACACCACCAAGGTCATGTGGCCGGCATGACTGCATGGAGTGCTGTTACCTTCCCACCTATTCATCTACTCACATTTGTATGTTTTCGAACTGCTAGGTTGGCAGACGCTGGGGCTAATATTATGATGTAATACAATGTAATAATAATTATAATTCACTATTATAATTGTATATTTATATTACATTCAATATTACTAATAATATTGCAATATAGTCATATAATATAATATAATATATTGTATGCAGATATACTTGTAAACCGCCCTAAGTCCCCTTTGGGGTTAGAAGGGTGGGATATATTGTCGCTAATAAATAAATAAATAATAGCAAGTGCTCACTCTGCTCCCCGGATTCAAATCTACGACCTTTTGGTCCGCAAGTTCAGCATCTCGGCACTTTAATATGCTGCACCACTGGAGGCCTCTTAGAGGCCACCCCTCCAATTTTTCAGGTCAAAAAATATATCTATGTTTGAACAACTTTGGCAAACCCTAGATTTTGCTCCTGGCTTTGTAAGGAGCGTTTGCCACATTCTCTCCAGTAGATGTAAAAAAATGAAATGACTTTCCCTGGTATTAATCAATGTTGTTATTTATTACCCAGTGCTGGTCAAAATCCATTCTTTGCAGCTAAGCAGTACAATGGAGTGAACTTCACCTTGGAGATCACACGTATTGGAATCCTGAACAAAGGGCAAGTCAGATTACAGGAGGGGTAATTCTTATGAGAAAACTGGTAGAGAAAATACAGCCTGCAGTTTTGCTCCACTTACTTGAGAGTAATTCCAGGGCCTTTCCACACAGCCCTATATTCCAGAATATCTGCTTTGAACTGGGTTATCTAAGTCTACACTCAGATAATGTGGGATTTTCTGCCTTGATATTCTGGAATATAGGACTGTCTGGGGGCTTAGTTGAACACAAGAAGACTTACCTCTGAATAGGCCAAGGGCCATGAAAAGAATGAAGTGAGTTGCTATAATAAGAGTGGTTCTCAACCCGTGGGTCCCCAGGTGTTTTGGCCTACAACTCCTAGAAATCCCAGCCAGTTTACCAGCTGTTAGGATTTTTGGGAGTTGAAGGCCAAAACATCTGGGGACCCACAGGCTGAGAACCACTGCTATAGTAATAATTATTGTACTGAATAGAATTACTGCAGTCTGAACATGCATACACAGTGTAGAATTAATGCGGTTTGGCAACACTGACATGTCTCAATGCTATGGAATCCTGGGAGCTGTAGTTTTACAGGATTTTAGCCTTCTCTGTCAATGATTACTGGTGTCTCACAAAATTACAACTTCCATGATTCCACACCATTGTGCCCTGGAATTTAAAGTGGTATCGAATTGTGTTTTCTGTAGAACCCCCACAAAAGTGGAAAAAACACAAATAACAAAATTACTATTTTTAAGTCTTTAGAGGTGCATCGACATTGTAGATTTAATGCCGCTTGACATTACTTTAATTGCCATGGCTCAATGCTATGGAACCCTGGGAGTTGTGTGTTGTCAAAGGCTTTCATGGCCGGGATCACAGGGTTGTTTTATGTTTTCTGGGCAATATGGCCATGTTCCAGAAGTATTCTCTCCTGACGTTTCACCCACATCTATGGCAGGCATCCTCACAACCTTTGAGGATGCCTGTCATAGATGTGGGTGAAACGTCAGGAGAAAATACTTCTGGAACATGGCCATATTGCCCGGAAAACACAAAACAACCCTGGGAGTTGTATTTTGTAGCTATCTCTGCCAGACTGCAGTTCCTCACCAAACTAAAACTCCTGGGATTCCATAGCATTGAGACATGACAATTAAAGTGATGTCAAATATCAGCTGTTAGAAATTGTGGAAGTCCAAAACACCTGGAGGGCAGGAGTTTGCCCATGCCTGGTCTACACTGAGAGATCAGAATAAAGACAGCCCAGAGTCCTTATATGGAATCTGAAAGTTACTCTGAACGGCTTGAGGGTCTCGCATGCAATGCACATTTGAGCTTCTCAGATCTCATATGGTAGGCTGTTAGGAATTGTGGGTGTTGAAGTCCAAAACACCTGGAGGGCCCATGTTTGCCCATGCCTGCTGTAGTCTCTGATATAAAGGGAGATAGCCACTAGAGGTCGCTCAATGCTATACATATACAGTACATACAAAAGGGGTTGCGCATGCGCGAACGAGCTCCAGTCACCTCAACGTTCGGGCGCGATTAGAGAAAAGGCCACGCGGCGGTTTCTTGAACGGGCAGCGCGAGCGTCGGCCGTTAAGTTCGCGTTCCGACCCTGGTTGTGAGGCGGCCTGGACCCCGGCTGTCTGGAGTTCTCTCCTAGTGACTCCGTTGGGATTCAGGCGAGACCATAAATCCTGGTGTGGGATTACTTCGATGCAGGGGGACCTCAGGCCTCGTCGGTCGGAAGGGCCTCTGCGGGAGTCTGGTAAATGTCATGGCATGGGTTACAAACAACGGCGCTTCTCCATTTTATTGGCAGTGCTTCCGTCTTATGGTCCCTGGAGACGCTAGATCAGGGGTCCCCAAACTTTTTAAGCCGAGGGCCGGTCCACAATCCTTCAGACTGTTGAGGGGCTGAATTATCATTTGAAAAAAAATACAAACAAATTCCTATGCATACTGCACATGTCTTATTTGTAGTGCAACAACAACAACAACGAAAGAATACAATATTTAAAAATGAAAACAATTTTAACCAACATAAACCTATTAGGATTTCAATGGAAAGTGTGGGCCTGCTACTGGCCAATGAGATAGTCAAGTTAATTAGGATTGTTGTTGTTGTGTGCCTTCAAGTCATGTCAGACTTTGGCTGAGCCTAAGTCTAAAATTAATTATTTATTTACTGCATTTACTATGCATTTATTTACTACGTTTATATCCCACCCTTCTCACCCTGAAGGGGACTCAGAGTAGCTGTATGTACATACAATATATTATATTATTAGCATAACAAAATATTAGCATTATATATTACTATATTGAACTATACCACTATACTATTATATAATATGTAATATATAACATATAATTAATATTATTATATAGTATTACTATTAGTATTATATTGTATAACATAAGATTATTATCAATATTATATGCATCTACAATCTATATATATAAAATGATAAAGTTGTTTGCGCAGTGACTATAACAACAAAACTAAACATCCCAGAAATACGAAATTTGGCAACACAATGCAAAAGGCTTGCCTCCAGGTTACAACAACACAACCACACCACAAAACCACAATCCGGACCCACAAAACTCACAACAACGCATCATGCGATAACAACACAACTAAACACCCCAGAAATACAAAACTTGGCAACACAATGCAAAAGCCTTGCCTCCCAGTTGTAACAACACAACCACACCACAAAACCACACAGGACCCACAAAACTCACAACAACGCATTGTGACTATAACAACACAACTAAACGCCCCAGAAATACAAAACTTGGCAACACAACGCAAAAGTCTTCCCTCCAGGTTGTAACAACACAACCACACTACAAAACCACAATCCGGACCCATAAAACTCACAACAACGCATCGTGACTATAACAACACAACTAAACACCCCAGAAATACGAAACTTGGCACACAACTAAACACCCCAGAAATACGAAACTTGGCACACAACTAAACACCCCAGAAATACAAAATTTGACAACACAACGCAAAAGCCTTGCCTCCCAGTTGTAAGAACACAACCACAACACAAAACCACAATCCGGACCCACAAAACTCACAACAACGCATCATGACTATAAACAACACAACTAAACGCCCCAGAAACACAAAACTTGGCAAAACAATGCAAAAGCCTTGCCTCCCAGTTGTAACAACATAACCACACCACACACCCACACTGGACCCACAAAACTCACAACAACGCATCATGACTATAACAAGACAACTAAATGCCCCAGAAATATGAAACTTGGCAACAACATAAAAGCATTCTCTCCCGATTGTAACAACACAACCACACCACAAAACCACAATCCGGACCCACAAAACTCACAACAGTGCATCGTGACTATAACAACACAACTAAACGCCCCAGAAATACAAAACTTGACAACACAACACAAAAGCCTTTTCTCCCGGTTGTAACAACACAACTACACCACAAAACCACAATCCGGACCCACAAAACTTACAACAACGCATTGTGACTATAACAAATACAAAATTTGACAACACAACTCATCCACCTCCCCAATCACTACATTCACACTTGGCCTCCAAAAAAACAATTACAATAATAACAATGACAACAACAACAGCAACGAGAATCAACACCATCACAGGCAAGAAACAGCCAGGCACTGAGGCTGAGAGGCCAGTCAGTGCTACACTGGGCCTCCAAAAAACAATACAGTAGCATCTAACTTATCCAACCTTCATGACCACAACAACAACAACAATAATAAACACCTACACAGGCAAAACAACAAAAAGACAATTGTACCACAATAAAAATATAAACCGCACTCAGCAGAATCAGACATTACAACTAACAACAAACCAAAGACAACAGGGATCTCAAGCAATTATCAATCAACACAAAAATTGAAGAAGGTAACAGACCTCAAATACTACTACTAATGTGAGTATAAAGAAGGTGGAGGTCACAGCATCAATACAACCTAATGTAGACTGAACAACACCACCAGACTCAGACACAGCAACGCGTGGCCGGGCACAGCTAGTATATTATATTATTAAAACTGATATAAAAATATTATATTATAAAACTGAGGGTGGGGGCCAGGTAAATGACCTTGGAGGGCCGCATCCGGCCCCCGGGCCTTAGTTTGGGGACCCCTGCGCTAGATATTCCAAAGCCCCCCCCCCTTCCCACACACACACACAAAAACGTATCTTATTTTTCAGGAAAAGGTTATTTTTCTTGTCAGAAACGCCTATTCTTGCCCTTCTAACTGGTACTGTCTAGGAATTTGTAGGCCCCATCTAACACCACTTGATACAGTTCGAAGCTAGCTAGGGACCCTTCCACACAGCCAAATAACGCAGAATATAAAGGCAGAAAATCCCATAATATCTGAACTGGGTCAGATTCAAAGCAGATAGCCCAGTTCAAAGCAGAGAGTGTGGGATTTTATTCAGCTGTGTGGAAGGAGCCTGTCAGACAACTAACTCCCACAAAAGGGTGTGCAAGAAAGCCCTTAATTCGCATCAGTTTTCTGTGGTTTGGGGGTCCTTCCACACAGCCAAGATGACTAAACTGAGGCCTCTTCCACACAGCTGAAAAAAAATCCCACATTTTCTGCTTTGAACTGGAATATATGGCAGTGTCAGCTCAGATAACCCAGTTCAAAGCCAATATTGTGGGATTTTCTGCCTTGATATTCTGGGTTATAGGGCTGTGTGGAAGGGCCCTCAAGATAACCCAGGCCCTTTCCACACAGCTGAATAAAATCTCACATCTGCTTTGAACTGAGATATATGCAGTGTGGATTCAGATATTCCTGTTCAAAGCAGATACTGAGGGATTATCTGTCTTGATATTCAGGGTTATATGGCTGTTTGGAAGGGCCCAGACACTGCTGTACTTTGACCATGGGCCCTTCCATACAATAATAATAATAATAAAAACTTTATGTCCCGCCACCATTTCCCCAAAAGGACTCTGGGCGGCTTACTCCAGGGTGTAGCATATAACATAAAACAGTACATAAGTCTACAAATAATGACACAAAACTTATAGCAACAACCACTACCAACACACATAGCATTGCACAGAATATAATGGTTGTTTTAAAAACGCAGAACACCTGTAGGTAAAAACTGGCTGCCATCAATTCACAGACTAAAGTGCCAGCGTGTCAACCTCGTATGGACCCATTTCAGCTGCTTAACAACAGAAGCAACACAATATATTACTGAATTGAAACAAGTCTGGGTAACCAGGGGTGCTTTCTTACATGAGTATACTTTTTGTATGGAGGGAACTGTGGTCTCAACTCAGTTCTGGTCCTCAAAACTACTTTCTGGTCTTAAGGTTCTTAAATTTTACACAGCCATATAACCCAGAATATCAAGGCAGGTAATCCACAATGTCTGCTACGAATTGGGTTATCTGAGCCCACACTGCCATATAATCCAGTTCAATGTGGATTTTATATGGCTGTGTGGAAGGGGCCTATGTCTCATCTTCCAAGCTTCAAACTTAATCCAGGTTTTCGTATGTACTCCTCTTTGCAGCTAAACCACTTTTTTGCATTCCAGTTGGATACATTAAATGGCTAGTGTTGATGGGTCCATAGCCTAAAGTGTAACTTGGCAGGGCTCTTTTACCTGTTTGGCTTCTGTGCTTTCATGTCTGTCAGTATATATATATATATATATTTATTGTGTCAGGAGTGAATTGAGGATACAGTTATAATGTATAAAAAACCACAAAGTTAAAAACCACAAACAGTTAAAAAAAACCAAACAAACATTTGGCATTATACTAAATTTATTTTGAACAGAAACTGGCCGCTTTGAAGCGATTTGCAGTATGTCTGTCAATGTGTAGCCATCGTAAATTGTGCATTTTACCACTTTCCTTTCTCTTCCTTCTCTCCTTTTTCTTTCCCCTTCCTACCTTTTACCTTTCTTTCCCCTCCTTTTTCTTTCTCCTTTCCCTGCCTGCCTCCTTTCCCTCATACACATGTTACCTAGCAACAGCTTATCCCAATTTTTGGATTTTGAAATAAAAATGGCTTGTTTTGGAAACGACAATTGAGTATTGTTTCATTATCTGCGTGAAGGCCACTAGGGGGGCACTAGAGAGAGAAGAATAGTCCATTTTATGGGGGTGGAGGGGGTTTTGAAGGAGTACAGTCATTTCCCCCTGTTTTCCTGTTATTCCCCCCGCCTATGTCCCCGTTGTGGAAACAACCCTTGTCTATGATGTGGAGAGGGGGAATAATCAGTGAAAATGGGGAAAATGGTTTTACTACTCCAACTCTCCCCCCCCCCCCCCTAAAATTGACTATCCTTCTCTTTCTAGCGCACCCTAATTGCATCCGCCGAATAATGGAAAAATACCAAGGAGTTCTCAAAGGCTTTTGTGACCAGGGTCACTGGGTTGCTGTGAGTTTCCTGGGCTGTATGACCATGTTCCAGAAGCATTATTTCCAGACATTTCACCTGCATCTATGCCAGGCATCCTTAGAGGTTGTGAGGTACCGTGTTTCTCCAAAAATGAGACCGTGTCTTATATTAATTTTTGTTCCCCAAGATGCACTACGTTTTATTTTCAGGGAGATGTCTTATTTTTTTCACGAAGAAGAATTCACATTTATTGTTGAACAAAAAATGAGCATTTATTATATACTGTACAGTAGTTGTCATCATGGACCAGCATAACCAGACAAACTTTGAACCCTATAAAGAATTTCTTACTACCATTATTTCCATGTATTTACATTTACATACATTTACCAGTCCTGCATCCTCTGGTGTTTTGTTTGACGGGCATGCTTCCAAACAAAAACTTTGCTAGGTCTTACTTTTGGGGGAGGCCTTATATTTAGCAATTCAGCAAAACCTCTACTAGGTCTTATTTTCAGGGGATGTCTTATTTTCGGGGAAACAGGGCATGTTGGAAACTAGTCAAGTGGGGTTTATATATCTGTGGAATGTTCATGGTGGAAAGAAGAACTCTTGTCTGTCTGAGGCAGTTGTTAATATTTCAATTGCCCACCTTGATTAGCATTGAATAACCTTTCAGCTTCAAGGTCTGACTGCTTACTGCCTGGGGTAATCCTTTGTTGGGAGGTGATAGCTGGCGCCAATGGATTCGTGTCTGGAATTCCCCTAATTTCTGAGTGGT
Source organism: Anolis carolinensis (assembly GCF_035594765.1). NCBI lineage: Eukaryota > Metazoa > Chordata > Lepidosauria > Squamata > Anolidae > Anolis > Anolis carolinensis. The sequence goes on along the minus strand of NC_085843.1, from coordinate 162,457,973 downwards.
GTTCTTTATTTACTGTCCTGATTTTAGAGTTTTAAAAATACTGGTAGCCAGATCTTGATCATTTTTATTTTCTTCTTTCTCTTGAAATTGTCCACATGTTTGTGGATTTCAATGGCCTCTCTGTGTAGTCTGACATGATGGCTGTTGGAGTGGTCCAAGGAGTGTTGATAAAGGTGCCTCAGTAGAGGCACCTTTCCCCCATGATAACTCCTCCAGAAGTGGATTTTTCTTTCTAGGGATAGATTTCTCTCTGTAGTCTCACCCTGTTCTTAACTATGAGTTGTTTGTAATTCAGATGTTTAATTTCGGAACTGCCTGTATTTATTACATTTATTCTTCCTTTTCTACCAAGGAGCCTATTAGGTGACTTTAATCAAGCCACCACCTCTCACTATGTGAGGGGTGAGGGTGTTGAGGGGGTCCTGGAACCAAAACCCAGTGGACACTGAGGGTTTATACTGTTATACTGTTTATACTTAATGTACATCAGTCTTAAACGGTAATACTGTCCTCATGAAATAGAGAGAAATATTCTTTTTTGGATAATTGAGAGTCTGATGTTGATATATGCCTGAGATATCAGTAGTATTAACATGTGAATATATTATATCGTTGGCCCTCCAGATCTTTGAGTGGATTTAAGTTTTGTGGATTTGATAGCTCTCTAGGAATCTCTAGGTTCTCCAGGCTGATTATGTGGCCATTGTCTCATTGAAGTTGAGACGACCTAGAGATAGGTAGAAAGGTAATCTCTCGGGTAATAAAAGGGTTTTTTAAAAAAAAATTGAGATTATTCCACTTTTGCAGATGTGACCTCAATGGCTGTGAATGTAAAGGGTTGACATATTCTAGTGCATTGTTCTAAACAAAGCTAGTGAGAATTGCAGATACCAATCTGTATATATAAAAATGTTATGTTCGTTTTATTTTGGAGTAAACAGCAAAACTACTGAACCCAATCACACCAAATTTGGCCACAAAAGACATTGCCATCCAAAATATGTCTTTGAAATAAAAAAACCCTAAAAATATAAAGCCCAAATTAGAGGAAGAGGAAGAACTGTTTCCTCCCCCCCTTGCTGCCAGTTAGAAGGGTAGGCTCCGCCCACTTTGTCTCCTAGTAACCCACTCAGCCCAGGGGACAGGCAGAGTTAGGCATCACTTAGGCCTCATGCACACTGCCTATAAAATACAGATTATCTGATTTGAACTGGATTATATGGCAGTGTAGACTCAAGGCCCTTTCACACACCTATATAACCCAGAATGCCAAGGCAGGATAATCCACAGTATCTGCTTTGAAATGGATTATGTAGAGTCCACACTGCCATATAATCCAGTTCAGTGTGGATTTTATACAGTTGTGTAGAAGGGGCCTCATATAATCCAGTTCTAAGCAGATAATATAAGATTATAAATATAATATCTAAAATTACTGTGGTATAATAATACAGAACAATATAAACTCTAAAATCAGGACAGTAAATAAAGAGCAACACTCTGAAAACACAGGAATTCCAGAAAGGAAACAACCAGGGCCAGCTAATATCTCCCAACAAAGGATTCCTCCAGGCAAGAAGCAGCCAGGCTTTGAAGCTGCAAGGCCATTAAATGCTAATCAAGGTGACTAATTGCAGCATTCATACTTGCTGCTCTGAGACTATTCGTTGCTATTCTACCTGGCCAACCAAGAGTTCCACAAGGTAGAAAGCGGCCAGGCTTGCAAGCAGCAAGGCTATTCAGTGCTATTCAACCTGGCCAACCAAGATTTCCCCTAGATGGAAAACCCTCAGGTTTTGAAGCCACAAGGCTACCCCGTCCCATTCAACCTGCCCAAGGAAGGATGCCCCTATATAGAAAGCGGCCAGGCTTGGAAGCAGCGAGGCTATTCAGTGCAATTCAAATTGGCCAAAAAACCATTCCCCCAGAACGCAAGTGCCTAGCCTTCCAAGCAGCAAGCCTATTCCATTGTATTCCAGCTCACCAAACAAGGATTCGCATAAGAAGAAGAACAACGCGTGGCCGGGCACAGCTGGTTCTTTATAAAATGACAAACACCAAAGTGTTTAAACTTAATTTACAGAATATGTTCTTTAAAAAAATTCCAATACTTCCTTTAATAAAAATAAATATTTTATTACAACAAAATACAGGAAATTTACCATAGGATGATTTGTTTATGGAGTCTTTGTTCAAAACATATAAGCTACATTGATACCTTGACTTAAGAGTTTACTTTGTTTAGTGACTGAGCTCTTAACTCAAAACACTTATCTCAAAGCGAATTTGCCCATTGAAATGTAATACTATTAATACATTCCGGGCCCCAACACCTGCCCCCCATTTTTGTGAAGTGTTTTTAAATAAGAAAATGTACTTAATAAATAACAATGTATAAATGCACATTCACGTGCATAAAAAAGAAAGATCAACTTCAAAATGTTAAAAGCACAAATTTGTGGCAAGGAAGCAGTGAAATGTGTGTTGTCCAGTGTAACAGCAAGACAAAACCTGCATATTCACATGGAATAATAAAAAAAAGAAAGATCAGCCTTAACATAGTAGAAGCACAACGTTGTGACACAATGGAAGAAGCACAAAGTGAAGAGGCAGAAGCATCATTTTCTTCGTATTCTACTCATTCCAGCCTCCTTCTCTTGCTCTCTCTCCCTTTCTCTCTTCATGAAGCCAAACATACTAGGAATAAAAACCACACAAAGTCAATTGACCCAAAGTTCTTCAAAGCAGACAAGCACAGCGGACAGCAATTTCCCAAAGCAGACTAGAGCATGAGGCCCTAATGCCCGCCCTGTACTTTAGCACTGGCACTCCCTCTGGCGCTAGCTCTTAACTCAAAATGCTGCTCTTATGTCAAAGCAAAAGAGCGACAGCTCTTAACTCAAAACACTTGAGTTAGGATGCTCTTAAGTAGAAGTTCTACTGTATTTTGAAAACTTTTTTGCAAACCGTATTGAAGAAAGAAATCTAATACTTCATAAATGTGTGAAAAGAATTCCAATTTTGGACAACCATAAATTATAGTGGAAATTTTGAAACTATAAGTAGACTAATTGATACAGCTGCATTATGTTTAAGATTTGGTTGTTATTATTTAGTCACAGTACCCTTTTTTACCTTACTTTATTTTATTTCATTTCCTTAGTTACTAAACCACATCCTTAAAGATATCAGGAATTTATGTCAATATGGATGCATGCAAGATGCCACAGAGATTTCATTTAAGGAATCGAAATTTATCCCCGAGAATTCCACGCACGGTTCCCAATGGCAAGGGTGTTTTACTTGAAGATAAAACATCAGCAATGCTCAAGAATTTTTCAATTTGTGACCAGGTTAAATTGTTTGTTGCTGATCATGACAGCAATATCATTGAAAATAGCCATGATGGCTCTGAAAATGTGTATCACAAACAAATAACTGGATCAGAACTAAATGGAGGAGAACTGAAAGGTGAGAAGATTAATCCCTTTATTTCATTTCTATCATATCTTTTTCACCATATAGGACCACATGTTGCCCAGCCAGCCTATAGCATTGAAATCAAGCAAAATGGAAAATAGGTTCAGTTTGACTTGGAAGCCAATTCCTAAGATATAATGGAGGTATTTTCCCACCTTCGATACCAGATTGCTACAAGTATATAAAAATGAGTATTTTATTTAATAATAATCTCAGATATACAGGCAGTCCCTGAGTTACGAACAAGAAATAGATTCTGTATGTTTGTTCTTATGTTGAATTTGTATGCAAGTTGAAACAGGTACCGTATATACTCGAGTATAAGCCGACCCGAATATAAGCCGAGGCACCTAATTTATATCACAAAAAATTTGGATAACTTATTGAATCGAGCATAAGCTGAGGGCGGGAAATGCAGCAGTTACGGGTAAATTTCAAAATAAAAATAGATACCAATAAAATTTCATTAATCGAGGCATCAGTAGGTTAAATGTTTTTGAATATTTACCGTATTTCAAAGAAAAGCAATAAACTAGCTCTATAAGTGGAAAAGTAGGGGCAACAAAAACAATATGGTATCAACAATAACCTAATAATAATAATAATAATAATAATAATAATAAAAACTTCATTTGGATCCCACCCTATCTCCCCATGGGGACTCAGGCCGGCTTCCAGCATAGTAACAGGCAAACATTCAATGCTTATATAAACAATGCAGAGCTAGATATAGATCTATAATTATAGATACTAATTTCACATAAGCGTTTCCCCCTGAAACGTTTGCAAATCCCTGTGTGTGTGTGTTTTGCATTTCCCCTACAATATTTGCAAGCCCTATATACAGTAGAGTCTCGCTTATCCAACATTCTGGATTATCCAACGCATTTTTGTAGTTAATGTTTTCAATACATTGTGATATTTTGGTGCTAAATTCGTAAATACAGTCATTACTACATAGCATTACTGCGTATTGAACTACTTTTTCTGTCAAATTTGTTGTATAGCATGATGTTTTGGTGCTTAATTTGTAAAATCATAACCGAATTTGATGTGTAATAGGCTTTTCCTTAATCCCTCCTTATTTTCCAGCATATTCGCTTATCCAACATTCTGCCGGCCCGTTTATGTTGGATAAGTGAGTCTCTACTGTATATATATGTGTGTGTGTGTGTGTGTGTGTGTGTGTGTGTGTGTATATATATATATATCTAGACATGTCTATATATATTTGTGTGTTCATTTCCCCCCTGTAATATTTCCAAGCCCTATATATAGGTAGGTAAGAATGGTGGCCTAGGGGATAAAAGCCTTGTGACTTGAAGGTTGGGTTGCTGACCTGAAGGCTGCCAGGTTCAAATCCCACCCGGGGAGAGCGCGGATGAGCGCCCTCTATCAGCTCCAGCTCCATGCAGGGACATGAGAGAAGCCTCCCACAAGGATGGTAAAACATCAAAAACATCCGGGCATCCCCTGGGCAACGTCCTTGCAGACGGCCAATTCTCTCACTCCAAAAGCAACTCCGGTTGCTCCTGACACGAAAAAATAAAATCTATCCAGACATCTCTCTTTATATAGATATTTGCAGAGACTTACAAACATGAGGGTAAATTCATATATAAAAATAATGTTTATGTATGGCTACAGATACACAGGTACATGGATCTATAAGTATAAAGGATTTGCAAAGACCTGCAAACATAGGGGAAATTTATTTATTTATTTATTTCCAGCATTTATACCCCGCCCTTCTCACCCGGGGGGACTCAGGGCGGCTTACAACAGTTGGCAACATTTAATGCCAATAACATAATAATAAAACAAAAACAGTACATATAATCAATTAAAACTATAAAAATACATCATTAAAATACATTATAAAAATTAAAACATATGTAAATTAGATCCATTTGTCTAAAAACCTCATGCTTCAGCCTTCAATCGGACCATGTCGACGTTATCATATTACTCGTTAAAAGCTTGTGCACACAGCCATGTTTTCACAGCCTTTCTGAAACCCAGAAGAGTTGGGGCTTGTCGGATATTTGTGGGGAGGGTGTTCCACAGCCGGGGAGCCACCACTGAGAAGGCCCTGTCCCTCGTTCCCACCAGCCGCGCCTGCGAGGCAGGTGGGACCGAGAGAAGGGTCTCTCCAGATGATCTTAGGGATCTAGCTGGCTCATATGAGGAAATACGTTCGGATAAGTAAATTGGGCCAGAACCGTTTAGGGCTTTATAGATCAAGACCAGCATTTTGAATTGGGCTCGGCAGCATATCGGCAGCCAGTGGAGCTGGCTTAGCAGGGGGGTGGTACGCTCCCTGTATGCCGCCCCAGTTATTAATCTGGCTGCCGCCCATTGTACTAGTTGTAGCTTCCGGGCCGTCTTCAAAGGCAACCCCACGTAGAGAGCGTTGCAGTAATCCAAACGGGATGTAACCAGAGCGTGGACCACCGTGGCCAAGTCAGACCTCCCAAGGAACGGGCGCAGCTGGCGCACAAGTCTCAGTTGCGCGAATGCTCCCCTGGCCACCGCCGAGACCTGGGGCTCCAGGCTCACCAATGAGTCCAGGAGAACACCCAGACTGCGAACCTGTGTCTTCAGGGGGAGTGTGACCCCATCCAACACAGGCTGTAACCCTATTCCCTGTTCAGCCTTGTGACTGACCAGGAGGACCTCTGTCTTGTCTGGATTCAATTTCAATTTGTTGGCCCTCATCCAGTCCGACACAGCGGCCAGACACCGGTTCAGGACCTGAACAGCCTCCTTAGTGACAGGTGGGAAGGATTGACAGAGCTGGACATCATCTGCGTACAGATTACACCTCACCCCGAAACTCCGGATGATCTCTCCCAGCGGCTTCATGTATATGTTGAACAACATGGGGGACAGTACTGACCCCTGCGGGACCCCACAAATCAATGGTTGTGGGGTCGAGCAGGTGTCCCCCAATGACACCATCTGGGAACGACCCTCCAGGAAGGACCGGAGCCACTGCAGAACAGTACCTCCGAGACCCATCCCAGCAAGGCGCCCCAGAAGGATACCGTGATCAACGGTATCGAAGGCCGCTGAGAGGTCCAGCAGAACCAGCAGGGACACACTCCCCCTGTCCAGTTCCCGGCGTAGATCATCGACTAAGGCGACCAAGGCTGTCTCGGTACCATGCCCCGGCCTGAAACCAGACTGCACCGGATCTAGAAAATTAGTGTCAATCAAGAATGCCTGGAGTTGTGCGGCCACCACACGTTCCACGACCTTGCCCAAAAAGGGGAGATTGGAAATAGGCCGAAAGTTCTCCAATTGAGTGGGGTCCAGTGATGGCTTCTTCAACAGCGGTTTGATCACAGCCAATTTGAGGCTCGCTGGAAAAATGCCTTCCTGAAGGGAGGCATTCACCACCACCTTCACCCACTTGGCCAATCCCCGTCTGGTTTCTCTCACCAGCCAGGATGGGCAGGGGTCTAGGATGCATGTGGTAGCCCTCACCTCTCCAAGCACCTTGTCCACATCCTCGAGCTCAACCAATTAAAAAGAATCCATCAAAATGGGACAAGCAGGTGCTCGTGTTACATCCTCGGAAGCTGCTGTTAATATGGTGTCAAAGCCAGAGCGGATCAAAGGAACTTTGTCCGCAAAGAACCGAGCAAATGCTTCACAGCGGGCTGCCGAGTTGTCAGGGATCCCGTCTTGAGGGACGGGATATAACAAACCTCTGACAACTCGAAACAGTTCCGCTGGACAGTTCTTTGCGGACGCAATATTAGCTGCAAAGAAAGAATTCTTTGCAGCGTCTATTGCCGCGGCATATGTCTTAAGATAGGAACATAGCCGTGTTTGGTTTGACTCGCTTGGCTCAGAGCGCCACAAGCCCTCTAGTTCCCTCTTTTGTTTCATCGCTGCCAGCTCCTCGGTGAACCAAGGAGATGGTTTAGCTTGGGTACTCGAGAGGGGACGTTCCGGAGCGATCGTGTCTATTGCCCTAGTCGCCTCCTTGTTCCAGAGGGCGACCAGAGCATCGACAGAATCACCAGCCAAGGTGGCGGGAAACTCCCCAAGAGCCGCCAGGAATCCATCCGGATCCATAAGCCTCCTGGGGCGGACCATTTTTGTAGGTCCTTCACCCCTGCGGAGGTTGGGGGGCGCAGTAAGTCTAAACCTGACCAGGTGATGGTCGGTCCATGGCAGTGGAGCGATGGTGAGCTCCACCACAACGCCACCTTCCTCCCATCCCTGACAGAAAACCAAGTCAAGTGTGTGCCCTGCTCTGTGGGTAGGGCCAGATACTAGTTGGGACAGCCCCATGGTTGCCTTGGCGGCCATGAAGTCCTGAGCTGCACCAGAGGGAGTGGTCTTGGCATGGGCATTGAAGTCCCCCAGCACAATGAGCCGTTGGGACTCCAACGCCAGGCCCGAGACCACCCCAGCTAGCTCAGGCAGGGAGACTGTAGTGCAGCAGGGTGGTCGGTACACTAGCAGAATCCCTAAACTGTCCCGGCCCCCTACCCTCAGATGAGCACATTCGAACAAGGTTGACTGCAGGATGGGGCACCTGGTCAGGGGGATGGACTCCTTATAGACCACTGCAACCCCTCCTCCCCTTCCTCCAGATCTTGGTTGGTGCTGCACGGTATAGCCCCCCCCCCATTGGCCCCCCCAGCCTCGTCCAGCCAGGTCTCCGTTATGCATGCCAGGTCTGCCCGCTTGCTGCTTTTCCGTTGACAGACCTGGCGTTCAACATCACCACCCTCAAACTGGAGGAACCGCCAACTTGGGCACCCAAATTTACTATATCAGGAGGCCGTTTTAAATCTACAAGCACTCTCCTTCTTTCCCTAGGCGAATTGGTTTATGCCTCACTTTCCCGTATCTCCCCCTCCCCTGCATTACTTCGATGGGGGCCCCCCAGCCATTGGTTGACCCCCCCCCCCCCTTACATGGTCTGTCATTGCGGTAACACTAGCTATTAGCCTAAGCAGTGATCTAACTTTTATTGCTACCTGCTCTCTCCCCTTTAAAGATAAAGTTAGTTCTCTCCTCTCCCCCACTTTGGGAGTTACCCAAGTTCTATATATAGTGTGTTCTGGGACTCCCTCCCTTCTCACCTTAAAGGTTGTAAAGTGACACGTGCTAAAGCGGAGAGCTAATTCATCCTTGGGGTAAAAGGGGATTTCATTGGGGTCAGAGGTAGTAATGGCTTATAGTCAAACTGCAGAAGAATATTAATTATGCCGCAATGTCCATAAGTGCTCAAATGCATCGGCATAGTCCATTAACACCCTTCCTGCCCTCCCACCAGCCCCAACCCTTAACTAAAGCCCTCAATTGATGGTACAGTCCTAATCACAATAGATGTTGATTGTAACAGCAACAATAATAATGATTTAAAGTGCTTCAGTGCTCAGTTCTTAATCAAGTGATTAGTTCACAGGGCAAAGTTTTAGTCAGTAGGGGATTTGATGATATATGAGGTAGGGCGGTTCAGTTAAGTTCATTAAATGCAACTGTCCAGTTTCTTCAAATAAAGTGCTCAATGAAGGCAGTTCCCTGAGAGTCAAAAGAGTGCTTTCCAAGCAGAAACACTGTCCCATAAATGCCTTGTAGGATGTTCCGTTGATAGTACTTAATAGACAGCAATTCTGTTGTCTAAAGTGCTGTTATATAAAGTGCTTGTAGCCCAACTCACCAACGCTGCTGCAACAGTGATGATATAATAGCAGCAGGCTAGGTCCAATAGTGGTAACAATAAGGATAGTAATGTCCACCCGTCCAGCCAGCAAGCGAAGGAGGAAATTCATATATAAAATTAATGTATATAGATAGATACACATATAAAGGTACATAGAGATTGCAAAAGCTTGCAAAGGGTTAATGCCTATATGTAGGAGAGTTTAACAAATATTTCATGTGAAAATGTTTTCATAAGATTAATGAATATATATTTTTCTTCTTCCTGACTTGCAAGAGTGTCTCTCTTTTCGAAACGTTCCCTTGATTAAGAGCGAGGGAGGCTTTGCAAAAGTAAACACACTGATAAGGGAGAAGAGAGAAATAGGTCACATATTGCAAGCAATAGCCTGCAGGCTCCATTGCCGGCCTTGACCCGATTATAAGCCGGGGGAGGCTTTTTCAGCTCATAAATAAGGGCTGAAAAACTTTGCTTATATTCGAGTATATATGGTATTTTTTTAGTTTAACTTTAGCCAAAGTTTTGGGGTTTTTTTGTTTTGTTTTGGATAGCATGTTAAGACCCCTGTAACATTTGTTTGTGGACTGTTCCCCTGTTCAGAACATTTCACCTCATTTTCTGTCTGTGAAAAATGGATTTTGAAAATTTGGGGATGCCATGAAACAAAGATTGGGGATAAAGCTTCAGTGGAGACACCTTTCCCATGATAATACAGGAGTGAATTTCCCTTCCTAGGGGTAGATTTCTTCTTACTTCCTGTTGTCTGCAGGGCAGGAAGTAAGATTACAACTTTTTAAATTAGGGTACAGACAACAGTAAAAACTCCACACCATACTAAACAAAACAAAAAAGGGCATGGATTTATACTGTAAATGCAACTTGGACAGATATTTGTCTTTCAACATACTATTTATTTTTTCCTGTTCATATAAATGCTTAAAACATTTTAAAATACTGGGGGCTTTACAGCCTTTAACAATCTTGCTAGAGTAGTGGTTCTCAACCTGTGGGTCCCCAGATGTTTTGGCCTTCAACTCCCAGAAATCCTGACAGCTGGTAAAGTGACTGAGATTTCTGGGAGTTGTAGGTCAAAACACCTGGGGAACCACAGGTTGAGAACCATTGTGCTAGAGGATGGACTTGTTGGAGACCAATGGGATTGGTATTCGAGAGTCTGAGTCTTTATTATACTGCTGCAGTCTGTTTCTTGAAGTAGGCATCAAGGGAAGTTTGCACAGAGCTTTTCTTTTTCTCATCATAAATAGTCGTGTAGCACCTCAGGCCTTTGCCAACTATATGGTAAACTTTGGTGAACTTCTATATAGTCTTCTAACTTTGCCATTCCTGCTTCAATAAGAAAAAGCATCAGCTAACTTTTGTGGAAAACCTTTTTCAATTATGGGCTTCTAGGTCCTGGTTTTCTTTCCTAGATGCTATCATCTGCTGCTCTAGTTGCATAATAGCTTCCTTCATAGTTATTTGCCATGGGAGTAGAGTAACTATGATATCATTTTCACTGATGTCCAACTGCAGTTGATTACCAACAGCAACCACAGCTTGCCTGGTTTCGACCATTACATCATCTGTAAACCCCAGAAATTCTTGTGTGAACTGGGGGCACAGTTTCTTCCAGGTTCTTCATGTTTGTCTCTTTCACTTCATTCCAAGCATAAGCAGCATCTGTGATGTCAATATTAATGTTATAATTTTTCCAGAACTCTCTTATGATCATCTTGTCCTTTTGCATAGTCCTGATAGCTTGTGAGAATGTCCTCCATAAATAATAGTCCTTAAAGAAGCCTGATCTGGCTGAAGTACTGATGAGATGTTGGAGAGTAGGAATACCACCTTTACATTGGGCTGCATGACATCTAAAGTGGCATTATTAAGGACCATTCTTGAACAACCACAACTGTAACCCGAGCCTTTGAATTTGTCCTCCAAATAACAGGAAGCGACATTATATGGTGCCCTCGGATTTAGGGAGTGATGCACTAGCAAAGGCTTGAGCTTTAAATCCCCAGATGCATTACCCCCAAGTAATATAGTCAGACTGTGCTTTGATGCCTTATCTCCTGGTGCATTTTTTCTCTTTCGAAATGTACACTCAAATATAAGCTGAGTTTTTCAGCCCTGTATTTGGGCTGAAAAGGCTCCCTTGGCTTATACTGGGGTCAAGTCGGCAGCGAAGCCTGAAGGTGAGGCTCCGAAATCGACTGGCCAATTCTCCTCCTTTCTGGCTGGCTTACCATGGAGGAAAAGGAGGACGAGTGGCGGGGCAGCGGAGCCCCCAGGCAAGGCACTGCTGTTCCCTCTGCTGTTAGCACTGCTTCTTCTCTTCCTCCCAGGCCAGCTGACCATAGAGGAAGAGGAGGATGAGGACGAGTGGCAGGAGCAGCAGAGTCCCCAGGCGAGGCTCTGCTGCCCCCACCGCTGTGATCGTCGCTTTTCCTCTTCCTCGTAGGCCAACTGGCCATGGAGGAGGAGGATGACGACGGATGGTTTTTTTCTTAAAACAAGCCAGTTTCATCTACATTAAATATTTGGTCTGGCAAATAACCACTATTATCATCTGTATCTTTCAGTGACTTGGGAAATCACTTGTATCACTTCATTAGCACTCTCTGGTTTCACCTTGAATTTTACTATTATGCAAATTTGTTCTTTCTTTAAAGTTTTCAAGCCAAGCCCTATTTGCAACAAGTTCTTCATTGCAACAGCATTCACTTACTCTCTTATTTTATATTTTTTTTAATTGTTAATGATTATTGACCAACTGTAACCTAATTCTCTGTCAATGGATGATGGAGTTTTACCTCTGTGATCTCCCTGTTATTTCTACTTTATTTTCCATGGTGATGGTTTTTCCGTTTTTGTTGTTGTACAACGATCACTTGCATCAGATGTGTGTTTCGGAGGCATTGTTGCAGGGTAAAGACAGTAAGTGCAGTAGTGTTCCAACAACTGGAATTCTGTGCAATACATTTGGCTGCAGCCTGGAACCTCTTACAGCACTGTAATAGCCTCAGTTCGTAAGTGTGAGTCATATGTTACATCGGATGTTGGTAACTCAGAAACTGCCTGTAATTAGTTTTCGAAATGTTGTTACATAAAAGAAGCTTTCAGATTTTGCCATGATAGACAGTACATTTCTACCCATTTTAATGGCAGTATAATCTGATGCAATACAGTGTTCCCTCGCTACTTCGCAGTTTGCTTTTCGCGAACTCGCTATTTCACATTTTTTTCACTAAACACTAAATATTACAAATCATTAAAAATTACAATTTATAGTGGCAGTGGTCTCCGTCAAGTGTGAGCAGCGGGGCAGAGAAGGAGCCGAAGCAGCAGCAGGTGGAGAAGGAGACGGCGCCATGTTCCCCTCCCCTCCCTCTTTCCTTCCTTCCTTCTTTCCTCTCTCTTTCTCCTTTCTTCCTAAGGAGAAGCCTAAGAAAGAAAGGAGAAGCTGAAGGGAGAGAAAAGGAGGCCTCTAATAATAGTAGAGTCTGAAGTAGCTTCATTTTCGCCTCACAAGGCGGGGGCACCAGCAGCAGCATGCATGCTTGAGAGGGGAGGAGGGGACAGAGATTCTACTTGCCAACATGAGATTGCAAACAACATGCGATTGGTTGATAAAGACTTAAAATCATGTATAACTACTAAAAATGTATAAATATTAAAATAAATATAGCGTCCCTACTACGCGGATTATGACTTTTCATGGGTGGTCCTGGAACGTAACAATTGCGATAAGTGAGGGAACACTATAATTTTTTTTTTGGAAGTACAGTAATTACAACTGAGGTTAGTAGAACTTCGTTATCACCAAACAAAGATAACAGCAAATTGAATTAGTTGTTAGAAATTTCTCTTCATTTTTGACAATTAAGATAATATCTAAACATTTCTCTCTTGTATTTTAGGGGATTTGGCAACCATTAATAATCTCAGTAATTCGCTGCTGCCTTCTGCAAAGGAGATACACTCTGTGAATATCGTAAGTTTCAATATTTCCCTCTACTTTACTTGAACTGCAACATTCATAAAATAGAGGTAGAAAATACCACAAAAGACATCCAGTTGAACCCCATGCTATGAAGGAGTGTACAATGAAGTCATTCCTGACAGATTGCAGTATTACTGCACCAAGACTGAGATACATTCAGCAAGGATCAACAGTAAAGTTGACTCTCAGTGTCCACTGGGTTTTGGTTCCAGGACCCCATCACACACAGACTACACAGATACCAAAATCAGTGGATACTCAGTGCCATTATACATAATGGCATCTCTCTCTCTATATATAAATATAATGTGCGATTTACTATGGGGTAAACAACAAAACCACTGAAACAAATCACACCAAATTTGGCCACAAAAGACATAGTCATCCAAAATATGTCTTTCAATAAAAAGGTCCAAATTACAGAGGATGAGGAAGAGTCTTTCTTCCCCTAACTGCCAGTTAGAAAGGTAGGCTCTGCTGCCTTTAGCACCCCCACCCCCTTCATATCCTAGCAACTCCCTCTGCCAAAATGGCGCTCAGGGCACAGGCAGAGTGCACTTAGGCCTGATCCACACTGCCTATAAACTACAGATTATCTGACTTGAACTGGATTATATGGCAGTGTAGATTCAAGGCCCTTCCACACAGCTATATTACCCAGAATGCCAAGGCAGATAATCCACAGTATCTGCTTTGAACTGGATTAACTTGAGTCCACACTGCCATATAATCCAGTTCAGTGTGGATTTTATACAGCTGTGTAGAAGGGGCCTCATATAATCAAGTTCTAAGCAGATAATGCAAGATTATAAATATAATATATAATAATTATTGTGGTATAATAATACAGAACAATTTAATCTGTAATTTCAGGACAGTAAATAAAGAGCATCACTCTGAACGCAGGGAAATTGGATATTCCAGAAAGGAAACAATCAGGGCCAGCTAACACCTCCCAACAAAGGATTCCCCCAGGCAGGAGGCAGCCAGACTTTGAAGCTGCAAGGCCATTAAATGCTAATCAAGATGGCTAATTTCAGCATTCATACCTGCCATACTGAGACTATTAATTGCTATTCAACTTGGCCAACCAAGGATTCCGCAAGGTAGAAAGCGGCCAGGCTTGCAAGCAGCAAGGCTATTTAGTGCTGTTCAACCTGGCCAACCAAGATTTTCCCTAGGTGAAAAACCCCCAGGCTTTGAAGCCACGAGGCTACTCTGTCCTTTTCAACCTGGCCTATCAAGGATGCCCTATGTAGAAAGCGGCCAGGCTTTTATGCTGCAAGACCATTCAGTGCAATTCAAGCTGGCCAAACAATGATTCCCCTACAAAGGGGAGTAGCCAGGCTTCAAAGCGGCTCTTTGAGGGTGCTACTCCAGAAAACGGCCAGGCTTTGAGGCTGCAAGGCTATTCACCGCTATTCCACCTGGCCAACAAATGATTCCCATAAGCCACAGCAGCACGTGGCCGGGCAAAGCTAGTTTGTATATAAAATCTGAACAATTCTGGCAATTGTGGGTCTCTTCCTTTTCTTCATTCATTTCCCTCATATACCTTCTCACTCTTTTTTTTTCCCTTTCTTTCCTTCTTCCCTTGCTTTTCTCCACACACCTTCCCCTTTCTTCTCTCTTTCTTTCTCTACTTTCTTCCTGCCTTCCTGAACATATCCTGAGGATCTGGGAAATGGCAGGAAGCTACAGCAGGAATTGCCTACACATCAGAGTAGTACTTCGTGAAGGAAAAATCAAATTCCTTTCAGATACCATTCCACCAAGTATTTTAAAGCTACAGTTGGTTGAATCTGTGGCTACAGAACCTGTGGATATGGAGAGCTATCTGTAACGCATATGTTACCCTAACCCATGACCTGATCAAAAGCATCAGAAGTTCATCAGATCGTAGCTTAATTGAATCCCACCTTGATAGAAAGGGAAGAATAAATGTAAGAAATACAAGCAATCCCCGGGTTACAAACATCTGACTTACAAATGACTCATAGTTAAGAATCGGGTGAGACAATAGAAAGTGAGAGGAAATCTACTCCTAAGTAGGGAAATGCACTCTTGGAAGAGTTATCATGGGGAAAAGGTGTTTCTACTGAAGCTTTTTACCAATCCTTGTTTCCACAGTAAGCTATTTTTTCAAAATCCAATTATTATAGGAGCAGAAAGTTAGGTGAAATCTTCTGAACAGGGGCACAGACAGCAAAACAAAGACCACAAGGGTGTTAACCCTTTCCTATGCTTTCCTCAGCTCTATCCGTCTGGAGTTACACTTTAAAAAAGTACCTGTTACCACTTACAAATTCAGCTTAATATAAGGAGTTGGTTTAACCTCTGGTTTGCTAGTAAAACTGAATTATTGTGTTACAAAATGATACATGTCTAAAAAGTGAGTCACTAATATAAAATATTTTGAAAGCTCTACTCTAATATTTAAATTTTCATCTCTGGATGCTGACCTCAGAGACATCCTTTGCATGATCCACATCCAGGTCAGTCTGCTGTATTCTGTCCAAGATAACCTCATGTTTTCCTATATCAGTGGTTCTCTACCTGAGGTCCCCAGATGCTTTTGGCCTTCAGCTCCCAGAAATCTTAACAGCTGGTAAACTGGCTGGGATTTCTGGGCGTTGTAGGCCAAAAGCATCTGGGGACCCCAGGTTGAGAACCACTGTCCTATATGCTAACTTGCCAGATGTTTCTGGACCTTCTCTTCCACTAATTTTCACTTGCTACAGGTGTAGCTACTCACATTTTCCTGGGAGAATACAAACCTACTACAGCTGTTGCAGATTATTGCAGAAGTTCCCTCGTCATCCAAACTCGGTGATCATAAATAATAATAATAATAATAATAATAATAATAATTTTATTCTTGTATCCCGCCCCATCTCCCCGTAGGGACTCCTCGCGGCTCACATGGGGCCTTGCCCAACATCACAATATAAAAACAAATCAAAACACATAAATTTACAACAATAAATCAACAATATCAGTAAAACCATCATAAAAACAATATTGCAGGAAAAAGCGTTAAAAACAGATATAAAACACAAGTCTAGGCCAAAGGGCGAATGTGTCAAATCGGGGGGAGGTAGTTACGTAATTGATAGTCATTAAAGTACTAGAAATGACAATAATGACAATAAGAAGGCGAATCAGTGGGTCTATTATTATGTAGGCAGACAACTTGAACCAACAGAATTCACTCATCAAAGGCTTAAATAGGTATTGAAATGGAACTCTAGGTCTGTCTCTCAAAATTTGCCCATTAAACACCCACACAAATTACCTCAGTTAGCCTTGCTGGCTAGCCTCTAGCTATTTGCATTAGTATTTACAATATGACCATATCCTGATCAGTATGTATTTCCTTGGTGGATATACATACATTCTTGGTTGTGGGGATTATGTAGAGATTTCCTTCATGTTATTCAGACAATGGAATATTCTCAATGTGGTAAAATAGCAACATGTAATTTTAAGACAAATACATGTAAGTTATTCTGAATATTTATTACAGATATCTGCTTCAACAATGATACCATCAAAGCAAAACACATTAAAGAGCATCCCTGACAATGCCTTATCTGGAAACTGTGATCTGAAGTTCAATCCCTTATTTGAGCCCAAGTGCCATTTTTGTGGACTATTTGGTAAGCATCATTTATTTTATCTGTGATAAAATGAAATCTGATCGAAATACTGATTTTGCTAGTACAGTAGAGTCTCACTTATCCAACATAAACGGGCCGGCAGAACGTTGGATAAGCGAATATGTTGGATAATAAGGAGGGATTAAGGATAAGCCTATTAAACATTAAATTAAGTTATGATTTTACAAATGAAGCACCAAACATCATGTTAGACAACAAATTTGGCAAAAAAAGTTGTTCAATACACAGTATGAATTTAGCACCAAAATATCACAATATATTGAAAGCATTGACTACAAAAATGCGTTGGATAATCCAGAACGTTGGATAAGCGAGTGTTGGAGTGAGACTCTACTGTACTTTCTGACATGAAAGGAGCTTAGTGCATTGAAATTTTGTGTGGATATTCCTTATTTGTGTCTCTCATCCTCCATGAGCCTACTAGGTGACTTTAATAAAGCCGCCACTTCTAATTGTGAGACTATATATACAATATGGTAACAAAAATATGGCACAGTACAATTCCTGTATCCACATTCCAAAACCCACCTGGATACTTGAGACCATAATGACAAACCATATATATTGAGTATAGTTAGGCTGAAACCTATCATAGAATCCCATGAAAGGACTTAAAGGCGGCGGGGGAGGGGGCACATAACTCTTCTGGTTGTTTTCTGGATGCAGGTAAGTGAAACCATGGGATATTGAATCTGAATGAAAGGATCATACTGTATAGCCAAATGTCAATTATAATAATCTTTTGCTGTTGGGAGTGCAAATGGAGCAAGACCAGTGTTTATGCAAATATATATTTGACAAGCATTTGAGTAATGAGTAATGAAATAGCTTAGGATTTTTAATTTGAAAAAAATGGGTCTGAGTTTCAAGTGCCCTGAGTGGTATAAGAGCTTCAATAAAAGAATTTGGAGTAGCCAAATTTGAACCTCATTTTCCTCATTACTGCTGTAGATTAACAACACTTTCACAATTTGCTTAACCTCTTTAGGGTTCTTGCGATGTACACAGTGTAAACAGGTATATTACTGTTCGGTGGCATGCCAGAAGAAAGACTGGCAAAAACATAGTGTGGTATGTAAGAAAGTTCAATTGAAGTAAGTTCATAGATTGAAATACTATTTATTTAAGTAGGATTTCTCAGTTAAGTTGAAATATATTAGCTTTGCTTTCATTGTTGAAATATAGAGAAAGTCCCTAAGTTTTAAACATCCAACTTACATCTGACTCTTAGTTTAAAAAAATGCGGGGCAGTGGCGCTAGGTGGGGTCAGAAGCACCAGTCATCAGCATTTGCTGAGCCTTTTGCACTATTTGAAAATGTTGAAGCATTTCATACATAGCTAAAAATAAGTAATATATTAAGACATCTGTGTCCAAGTAGAAACGCCATACCATTTTTGTTAGTATTGTGTGGGTTAGAGCCACTTGAGATTTTTACTGCTGTCTGTATTCTCATTAGAAAGATTTAACCTCATTTCTTGTCTCTGAGACAACAGGAAGTGAGAGGAAATCTACCCCTAGAAAAGGAAATTTACTCCTGTAAGAGTTATCATGGGGAAAAGGCTCCTCTACTGAATCCTTATCACCAATCCTTGTTTCATGAGAACTACAAATTTTCAAAATCTAATCAACAGAAAGTGAAATGAAATCTTCTGAACAGGGGCAAAGAGCAAAACAAATGTTATAGGGGTGTAAGCCCTTCCCTATGTTACCCAAAACTAAACACATTATGGTTGTAGTTACACTTAAAAAAAATCTACCTGTTCCAACTTACACACAAATTTAACTTCAGAATAAACCTACAGATCCTACGTTGTTTGTGATCTAGTTACTGCTTGTAGCTTTGAATATGCTTTTAATGGAATTTAACTGAATTTTTAATACTATTTATATTTAATTCTGTTTTAATGTTTGCATATTTGTATATTTTAAATTGTATGCTAATGCTTTTATGTTAAACTGCTTTTAAGTCTCCTTCGGGAGAGATAAGACAGGGTATTAATAAATATAATATTATTAATAATAATAATAATATAAGTCAGTTGGCACTGAGTATCCATTCATGTATTGCTAAAACAAGCATGCTAATTAATAAAATGCTTTTTAGTACAGATAAAGCTGAAGATAATCCAAAACCATCAATTGAAATAAAGAACAAGGTAGGACTTCAGTAGTTTTTTGTTTTAGTGATAGGGAAAACCTTTTTTGTTGTGTATAGTTAATGGTATAGTTAAATATTGTATTCCTGTAAGCATGTATGAGATCTGAATGTTTTTTGTTGGCATTATGAAAACAGAGGTTGTTAAAGGATCTTAACTGTATCCTGCTATTCAGATAAACCAGGTAGCATACACAAAAGTGAGGTACTTTTAGAATGCAAAAACCATCCCATGAGGTATCTCACCTTTGTCACATGAATGGTTTACTGTGAACTTCTTGTGCAAGTATGTTAATATGTGACAAGTTAGATGTTCAGTCCTATGAAAACAGCAAAAATAATGTAGAATTTACTTTAGGAACTTTAAGTGTATGAGACAGTTTGCAATAACATCATCTTTAGAATATTAAATGTACACTTTATGTTTAAGAACTACAAATTGTGTTTTTAAATTTTTTCTTTGATACAAATTGAAATGTGAGCCAGCATGATATAGTGGTTGGAGTGTTGGACTGGCTCTGGAGACTAGGGTTCAAAACCCCATTCATCCATGAAAATACACTGGGTGGCCTTGGGCAAGCTTGAAAGGAAGGCAAAGATTAAAAAAACTCCTCTAAACAAATCTTGCCTAGAAACTCCCATGATAGAGACCTTAGAGTCACCACAAGTCTAAAAAAAAAACTTGAAGGCACACAACAACAAACAAATTGAGGTAAAGGCCTTGAATTCAGGGGAGTTTCTTAATTGTAAGGAACCTTTTGGATTTTGCCACTTTTAAAATATGTGAACTATCAACAGTACTAAAACAAAGAAAACTATTTTGCATCTCTTTTTCCTTCATAGTGATGAGCAAGCATACCAATAAAAAACAGAAAAGGAAATAAAGAACATGAATTACAGTGATTTGAAAAAGTGTATATAGTTTTAGCTAGAGGTCTATCTGCTGTATATTTTAAGATAACAGGGGAAAGTAGTAAATCTATTATTGTCCGGCCTTAAATATTTTATTCATTATTTTAAAAACAAAGCTGTGATTACCCCCCCCCCCCTCCCCCAGGAAGACCTCAGGAGAAAAAACAGTCCCCTCCTCTTTCTGGTTTCTTTTGGGTCTTTATATCTCTAGGAACATGCTACCCTCCCACAGTAGAATTAATTTCTTATCCAGTTTTGTTCAGGAAGGTCCCCTGTCTTTCAAGAGAGTTTGCAGAGCACGTCAGTTGTGGGGAAAGAGGAATCGAGCATAATATCTTACATGAACTTCCCTTAATATTCTATTGTCTATGCCATTGCTTTTTAAAGCCATTTTTGCACGATCTGTGGTATATAGGTATATAAAATAGGTATAAAAATTAAACATTTGCTGATAACATATCGGCATTCACAAGGCTTGCAGAACAGACTGATTTTCCTTTTTATAAACTACAACTGAAGCATCTTCTGCAGAGCTCAACAGATTCATGTAAATGTCTAAAGTACTAGGTGATGTTCGGAAAACTTACTATTGCCAGGTTTTTTAAATAATCGCAACATTGAGCTAAGGGAACCCCATTTGGGGTCGGGATCTACAGTTTAAGAAGCAATGATCTATGAAATAACTCCATTTAAAAGCTTGTTTGTGCACAGTAGTACTCTGGGTTAGTTATACAATGGTACCTTGAGTTAAGAGTTTAATTTGTTCTGTGATCAAGCTTTTAACTCAAATGCTCTTGTCTCAAAGCAAAATTTCCCATTAAAATGCATTGAAATCCTATTAATCCGTTCCGGCCTCCCCAACCCCCCCCCCCCCCATTTTTGTTAAATGTTTTTAAATAAGGAAATGTATTTAATCAGTAATAAATAATGTATAAGTGACATAAAAAAGATCAACTTTAAAATGTTAGAAACACAAAGTTGTGGCAAGGAAGCACATTTGGGCAAAAAAATGTTGGCTAGTGTAACAGCAAAGCAAAACCTGCACATTCACATGGAACAATAAAAATTGAAAGATCATCTTTAAAATGGTAGAAGCACAAAGTGAAGAGGCAGAAGAGAAGCATCATTTTCTTTATATAGTAGAGTCTCGTTTAACTGATCTTCGCTTATCCAACTTTCTGTCTTATCCAACAGAAGGATATGAAAGGCCTTACTGTATCAAGTCAATTTTTAATTGTACAAAACTCACATCATGCCAGGTTAACCCCAAGAAACTCCATCAATGCCTACTTAAAAGTCTCTCTTGTTCCCTTTGCTTTGTGCCAGCCGGGCATGCAACCCTTAGCCACGCCCACCAGGACAACTTGGCGCTTGGGAAAGGGAATGAAGGAGGTGCTCCTGGGAGGGAGGGCCCTTTTTTTTGCCCCCCTCCCAATTGTTAACCCCCTCCCAAACCCTTGAAAACCCTTCCCCAAAGAGAGAGAGAAAGCTCCACACACTTTACCATGGTGCATCTTCAGTAAAAGGATAGTGCACAGCTCCTGGATGGAAGAAAGCAGGACGGTTCCAGGGGGGGATCAGGTCACCAAGATCTTGGCCGAGGGCTTCCCAAGTATCCAAGGGAAGGGGCTCCTGGCCTGCGGTGGGGGTTTGGCCCGCTTTGGCATTCATCTCCGCTGCCATTCCTGCAACTCAAGGAAGCAGAGTGAGGGATCAGCTTCTCTCCTTTGATGGGGCTCCCCATCCGTCTTGCAAGGAAAACCTGAGCTGGAGAAAGCCAGGAAAGGAGACAGAGGAGGAAAGGAGGGAGATTGGCCTTCGGGAATGTCGTGAAGCCCCCACCGGCGGTGAGTCAGTCAGACAGGCCAGGAAGGAAGGGAAAAGAGGAGAAGAGGGAGAACAAAGGAGTTGGAAAAGAGGCTCTTTTTTAGCCCCTAAAAAAGATGCACACATTTAATGTCCCTTCATATTATCCAGCATTTTTGTTTATCCAACGTTTTGCCAGCCCGTTTATGTCGGATAAGCGAGACTCTACTGTAGTCATTCCAGCCTCTCTCTCTGTCTTGCTCCCTTTCCTCATGAAGCCAACATACCAGGAATAAAAACTACACAAAATCAACTAACCCCAAGTTCCTCAAAGTGGGCAAGAGCAAAGCAGACCACAATCTCCCAAAGTGGTCAAAAGCACAAGACACGGAGGCTGCTTCTTTGAAGCCCTAAAGCCCTGTACTCTTGAAATAGCTTTTAACTCAAAATGTTGCTTGTATGTCAAAGCAAAACCCAGGCTGAGCAATGGCTCTTAACTTTAAATGCTCTTAAATTGGTATGCTCTTAAGTCGAGGTTCCATTGTATAAGATGACTTAATATTGTGAATAGTAAATAAATAGCCTTCTGTTTCTAATAGGAAAATGTGGTATCTGTGAACACTAATAAAACAGTAGAACAGTGCAAGAAAACAATGATTTCTGATTTGGGCATGTTGGAGCTCAGAAAAAATATGAAAGTAGAGGTAAGTTCTCCTTTCATCTCATTTAAGTCTGGATTTTTCATTTGAGTGTTATTTGACATCATTAGACTTTCTTATCTCTTTTAATTATAGGTGTGTGTTGATCGAGAGAAGTGATATAATCTAAATAGTAAAGTGTGGAGTAATTCTTCATTGCTGGCACTATTATTTTGAGTAATATTTCATTACTGACACAAATTCTTTACATCTGGTGCTTTGACTTAAATATTAATACAATTCAGTTAATTACACTACTTCTTTCAGCATAACCTTTTCCTCCCAGGGCACAGTGACCGAATTTCTTAATCCTCATGAATTCTACATACAAATCAAGACAGTAGAAGTTCAAACTAACATAAGAAAACTTTCTAAGGAACTCAAAAATCAAGTTGGAATAAATCTAAATGAATATTTTCCTATCAAAGGGGAAGTTGGCATTGCACAGTCCTCCTTGGATCAGGTAAACATAATATTTGACTATGCAAAGTGACCGTTTTTGTTTATTTTAATTTATTGACATCTTGCTTTTCTTCCAGAATGGGATTTATGGTGGCTGCCAGTTGACATTTGGCAGACTCTGAAAAATAACATAGTACCCACATTATAACCTTGATAATTTACTACAAGGATTAGTATCCCAGATATTCATGGAATGCCATTGTCATCAGCCATAATAAACATCACCAATAGTGAGGGATGGGACTTGTGATTTAGTAACTTAGCTCCCAGGTGATAATATTATCACAAGATAATAGTTCTCATTTGAACATGTGTGATGATAGAACGGGCAGTAGCCTCTGTAACTCATAGTGATAAAACCATATAGTTCAACTTTCGACTCCAATTGATTTGTTCCTAATTTTTCTTCAGTATTTAATGCAGATGAAAAGTGTTGGGATACTAAGTTGCATTATGTCTGGGAATTTCTATCAGGATATAATGATTGTCTGGAAGTTACTGAATCTTAACCTAAGATACATCATAGCTAGGAAACACATGATTTTTGTGTCATATTGGATTACACTATGCTAGTGAACTGTTTTCCTCATGTGGCAAATGATGACTCTGGAGACAAATTCCTGTTTGTGTGGAGACTCTTCAGTAACCATGCATCCTTAATTGGGTGAAGAATATTTGGCGGGTGGGTTTTTTAAAAAAGAAGAGCATGTATATATTCCTGCAGTAGACCTTTTTATACAGAAAGTATGTTTTCTTTGCAAGAAACAGCCTATTTTATACAGACTTCGGTTTCTATTCAAAACACTTGGCTACCCTGTCATGCCACTACAACTAATATGTGTACATATAAGGGGAAATAGTCTAATCAAACCCTCTCCATCTCAAAAACATTACGTGGATGGGAAGAAAATATACAAAGATAAGAAAGAATCAGAATAGAAATGTAAAAGTCAGTAAAAGTCCGATTGATAGTTTATTTCCCCACTCCCACCCCTTCTGTGAGTTGTTTTGAGCCCTCTGATTCATTCAGGTAAAAAAAAATTAAACTACAGTAGAGTCTCACTTATCCAACACTCGCTTATCCAACGTTCTGGATTATCCAACGCATTTTTGTAGTCAATGTTTTCAATACATCGTGATATTTTGGTGCTAAATTCGTTAATACAGTGATTACAACATAACATTACTGCGTATTGAACTACTTTTTCTGTCAAATTTGTTGTATAACATGATGTTTTGGTGCTTAATTTGTAAAATCATAACCTAATTTGATGTTTAATAGGCTTCTCCTTAATCCCTCCTTATTATCCAACATATTTGCTTATCCAACATTCTACCGGCCCGTTTATGTTGGATAAGTGAGATTCTACTGTATGTATGTTTGACCTGAATAATGGTTGGAGTATTGAATTATAACTTGAGATCCAGATTCAAATCCCCATTCAACCATGGAGATCTGCTGCATAATCTTGACACAAGTCACATTCTGTCATTCTCAGAGGAAGGCAAAGGCAAACCCCTTTTGAACAATCTTGCCAAGAAAAGCTCCACGGCAAATATGTCTTAGGGTCAGCATAAGTACACAACAGCAGCATTTCAAAACAACCCCATCAGTTCTCTACCTCCAGTCATAGTATTTGTAATATGCACATAACTGTTTAGCTTGTAAAGAATGAAAAACATTCTTCTAGCTTTGTAACAGTAATGTTTAAATATGCTAGCATGTTGCACTAATACAAGATCGGAGCCAGTAAATAATTGCACTCGGGGTTTTTTTTAGGTATTATTAATGAGAACATAGTATTTCGATTTCAGTGGCATATCTCAGAGTAGAAATATTTGAATGACTGTTATTGGTCTCAAAAAATTGATATTTTTTTCTGATCAGTATGGTATCCTATTCTAAAATACATCAAAATGACATTGCTCTGACAAAACGATTAGTACTTCAGCTTGAAGATGAAATAGGATTTATTCTGTTTGGGTAATGAAAAAATATTGGTACCCCTTAATAAGTTTTTGTAAATCTAAATTTATTTTTAATATTTAGAATTGGTATAGGGTGCTGATCAAAGAGGTGGACATCCTTAAAAAGAATGGTCACGTACTATATATTGACTATGGAAATGAAGATAATATACCACTAAACAAAATTAAACAATTGCCCAAAGATATTGCTCAACTTCCACCCTGTGTAAGTATTTGTTTTAATAACTAAAGATTGGTTTAGTATGATTATTCATTATGGCAGTATGCCAGGCATTTCTTTGTCAATATTCGAATAGTATCAATACATTATCCCAAATCCAAAATGCAAAGTCAAGTAATGGATTATTTTGGTGTGATATTGTTCAATGAAACTGTGCTTTACTAGCCCAGCTATTTTTTTGTCTAGTGAGTGAGACGAAAGGGGCAGGTCTTCTCCAACCCTCTTTGGTTAATATCTCATTCTTGGACAGGGTTTCCAGCATGGACAATGGTAATAATACTAGTTTTGGAATGAAGCTCTTTACCATTTTTTGTAGCTGCATCTCCTTGTGAAGTACTCGTGAGAATGGTAGATTATTTGTATAATCTGTTTTCCAAAACAATATGTTGATTTTTAAGAAGAATGTATAAATTTATTACACAGAATGGGAGTCTCTTTAAGATTCTCTCATGTCTGCCTTTTAAGAAACTTTCTGTTACATGCTATTTGCACTTACAATATGTTTTTAAATTTGTTGGCATACTGACTATTCAGAAAATATATTTTACTTTTGTAAATTGATATGTTTTCAGGCCGCTAAATGCTCTGTTGAAAATGCTCTTTTTGTTAAAGAAAAATGGAATGCAGTCTCCCGCAATACTGTTGCTCCACGTCTTAAAGGAATGCGTTGTTTCTTAACTATTACTAATATTTTGAGGGGTGAAATTCCGTGTTTCATTGTAGATGTTACTTTACCAGATTCTGGTAAGTTTGATTAATTATAATATTTTGTTATTAAACTGTGATGATAAGCTTATATTGGCAACCATTTTGAAACTGCTTCATTATTATATCCTGCATTTCTCGCAGAATTGGGACTCAAAGTTGCTTATAATTATATATAGCTAGCTAGCTAAAAAGGCAAAAAGTAGCACATTAAAATGGGATTACCCTATTGACAATATTAATGTGATTTAAAACCTCAGGAAGCCTCTGCTTAATTTAGAGTTTACTAGCTGTGCCCGGCCATGTGTTGCTGTGACTTATGGGAATCATTTGTTGACCAAGTGGAATAGCAGTGAATAGCCCTGCAGCCTCAAAGCCTGGCCGTTTTCTTATGTGAATCCTTGTTTGGTGAGCTGGAATAAAATGGAATAGGCTAGCAGCTTGGAAGGCTGGGTACTTGCATTCTAGGGGAATGGTTTTTTGGCCAATTTGAATTGCACTGAATAGCCTCGCTGCTTCAAAGCCTGGCTGCTTGCTATATAGGGGCATACTTCCTTGGGCAGGTTGAATAGGACGGAGTAACTTCGTGGCTTCAAAGCCTGGGGATTTTTCACCTAGGGGAAATCTTGTTTGGCCAGGTTGAATAACACTGAATAGCCTTGCTGCTTGCAAGTCTGGCCGCTTTCTACCTTACGGAATCCTTGGTGGGCCACTTTGAATAGCAATTAATAGTCTTGGTGTGGCATATATGAATGCTACAATTAGCCACCTTGATTTAGCATTTAATGGCCTTGCAGCTTCAAAGCCTGGATGCTTCCTGCCTGGGGGAATCCTTAGTTGGGAGGTGTTAGCTGGCCCTGGTTGATTCCTTTCTGGAATTTCCCTGCTTTCAGAGTGTTGCTTGTTATTTACTGTCCTGGTTTTAGAGATTATATTGTTCTGTATTATTATACCACAGTAATTATTACATATTATATTTATAATCTAATATCTGCTTAGGACTGGATTATATGAGGCCCCTATATAAAATCCACACTGAACTGGATTAAATGGCAATGTGAACTCTAGATAATCCATTTGAAATGAGATACTGTGGATTATCCTGCCTTGGCATTCTGGGTAATATAGCTGTGTGGAAGGACCTTGAGTCTACACTGCCATATAATCCAGTTCAAATTGGATAATCTGTACTTTATAGGCTGTGTCGAAGAGGCCTAACTGCCTGTGCCCTGGGCGCCATTTTGGCTGAGGGAGTTGCTAGGACACAAAGGGGGCAGGGCCTAAAGGCAGCATGGGGGGGGGGGGGGGGCTAAAGGCAGCAGAGCCTACTTTTCTAACTGGCAGTTAAGGGGAGAAAAGCTCTTCCTCATCCTCTGTAATTTGGACTATTTTTCTAGGTTTTTTAATTGAAAGACATACTGTGGGTGACTATGTCTTTTGTGGCCAAATTTGGTGTGATTTGGTTCAGTGGCTTTGTTGTTTACTCCATAGTAAAACGAACATTACATATTTTAATATATATTATAAAGCTATTTTTTCTTATTTGTAGAGGCCGCAAAATTTCCCCCAGATTTTCATTTTGTTTTTCTTAGAGACAAATTAAATTGTACTTACATTTTTCCAAATAACAAAAAACACTCTTCTGAAAAATTTCATTTAAAAATTATAATCCATCACACATTTGTGTTAGATTCAGAATCCATCGAAATACTCTTGGTCTACAAGGTTGCAGCATTCTCTTCTCCACTCTTGGTCTGGTTGATGGACTTTAATCAGATACTTAATCATATAGATATTTTCTATACTTGTAATCCATTTGTGTGACTTCCTAAAGGGCCACTTGAAATTACATGCAAGCGGTTTATTCAAAATTTGTTTGAGTTGTGTGCCTATGTACACATTTGTATGTTTCCCTGGAGCAACAGCCTAAACCAAAATCACTCTATTAGAGACAATATTATTTAAGAGATATCAGTATTAATTCACTACCAGACCAATGTGATTGATCCCCGTTTTTGCCAAATCAATGTTTCATTTCATACATGTATGGAAATACATATACTTTTATCTATTTAGATCTGATGATTGCTTAAACAGAGTGGTTATTCTGTAGTGTTCTTTTCTTCTTCCTATGCAATAAATAAACACATTGGTTTATACACTCCATGGTGTCAGTTTGACATATGTCCCCCCTACCTTTGACCTAAGCTTGCTAGTCTCCATACTGTGCGCATTTACAGAGACCACAAAGAAAACGGACAGGTTGCTCAGCTGTAACCATGTTTCTTTGAGTGGTCTTCTTTGAATCCACACAAACCTGCTCGTTCCTGCCCTCTTAGTCAAACCTCCTCCTTGCTAGCAATAGGATATATTGTCCTATGTTGTTTGGGCCTCTGCCCCATGTAAGCCGCCCTGAGTCCCCGCAGGGAGATGGTGGCGGGGTATAAATAAAGTTTATTATTATTATTATTATTATTATTATTATTATTATTATTATTATTATTGGGGGTGCGAGGCCAGGGCACCCTCTATGCCCTGTGGAGGAGTGGGCGAGTTTACCGCCAAAAGCTTTCTGTTTCACTGGCGCAGTAACTCCATATTGTGTGGATTCACAGACCACTCAAAAAAACATGGTTACAGGTAAGCAACCTGTCCTTTCTGGCATTTCCCCTTATATCCTTCAATAAGACTTGGGTTTAAGACAAGGCATCAGACTTAAGAAACCACCTTTTAAGGCACCCCTTTTAAATACTTATTTCAGTGGGAGCCATATCACTTGAAGGGGCATTAGCCATTTTTTAAAAAAGATATAAATTACCTCCTCATTTTATGGCAAGATAACTCTACCCCACATTTGAAGTTTGCATCAAGTGACAGGCACCATTGGTAGCAGTTTCTTAGATGTGTAGAAAGTAAACGCTGCTATTTGAGTCAAAAAGCAAGGCAAGTGATGCAGAACTGTGAGCGGCACTGAGAATTTAGACCACCAGCGAACTGGAGCACAATCTGCCTCTCTCAGAAGTCTGCTTGTAACAGAAAAATTGAGGCCTAGCTTGGCTAAAGCCACATCAACAGATAGGGCTCACAAGGAAATCCCATTCATGTGCAGCTGCCGCTCCACGTGGTCCCTGTGCCATTAACGGCTGGCCGAATGAGTCAAACCAGCCGGAACCCCTTTTAAAAAAACAGATCGATGCACAACTCTACTAAGGAATAAGCTATTAGCAGAATGATGCACAGTTCAGGTTGCAGCAGTATTGGAGAAAATAAATGATTTTGAATACATTGCATTATTGCTACAGTTCTGTTGATATTCATAAATGTTTTTTCAGGTAAACACTTACATGACATGCTCTTGGAAATAGAAAATGTTTTGAATTTAAAAAATGTGCATATTGAGATGGGTAATTCAACTACTGGTGAGTTCTCAGATTTATATTATGTTACAGTACTTTATTTTCTGTATAAAAGGCAAAATGAAAAGCAAGCGTTAATAGAAACAAGTTAAGTTACTTCTTACTGCATTGTTTTTTTCCTGCATAGTGAGCTTGGGAGCAGATTGAGAAGTTTCATACACTTGGATAAATTACAATGTATCTTCATGTCACAAAGTTGCTTTTTCTGCAGTTTGGAGGACTAAAATGCAACACTTCTAGCTTGTGAACATTCATATGGAACAGAGAATTTTGCTCCCATGTTCGATATACTAAAGTTGTGCATGGGGAAATGGTTGCATTGACCTTGGCCTTTCTGTTGAGCTCAAAATCCACAGAAATCCCAGGCTGAACAGTACATAAAAAGCAGCAATATCCTTCTTAGCATTTTTTATTTCATTGAGGTGTGATGAGCAGTGGTTTAGACTCAAATGATTCTGGGATTCCTCATATTCAGAACCAAAATAAGAAATAGAGTACAAACACAAATATGCCAGAAAGAAAACAAAAAAGGAAGAAAAAGAAAAAGCAGATAACCTCTAATCTAACATCACCTGGCCAAAAGAAAACAAAATGAGCCTTCACCCTCTAGGCCTCTTCACCTTTTCATATATTTTATATCACTTTTTAAATATATTTTAAAACCTCTTACATCCAGCAATTTTTCCCTATCTTTTATATCCATATTTTTAGTTAAAACCTTTGTTTCCTGGCTATTGATTTTAAAACCTGCTAAAGTTCCAAAATCTTTCAGATCTTTCAAATTTCTCCTCAAGATTTATGTTCCATTCAATGGATTTTCAATCACCAAATCATCTGCAAATGCTTGCAATTTATAATTTTTTAATATTTAAACTAGGGGCTTGTAATTACCTATCTTGGGGACTGCCTGTACTTCAAGAACTAATATAAATAAAAGTGGTGAGAGTGGGCATCCTTGCCTAGCACTAATTCACATTTGGTTGTAGGGTTGCCACTTTGTCCTTTAAAAAAATCTTCACTTTCTATTCCATACACAATACATTTGAAAATGTGAGGAGAAAAAAGATACTCAGATGTGCAGGAGTTGGTCCAGCCTCCTAGAGCATGTA
Source organism: Anolis carolinensis (assembly GCF_035594765.1). Classification (NCBI taxonomy): domain Eukaryota; kingdom Metazoa; phylum Chordata; class Lepidosauria; order Squamata; family Anolidae; genus Anolis; species Anolis carolinensis. The sequence continues at coordinate 162,427,644 of NC_085843.1, read as the reverse complement.
ACAGGAGCAGCCCATTTGATGATACTCTCCATCCTCCATAGAAAAAGAAACTCTACAGTAACATTTGTCCTTTGTGGTGTCTGGGAAATCGCACATATGGGTTGTCAGCACATGCATGGTGCAGTTTGGAGCCTTGTAGATCTCTAAATTAAACATTTTGAGGGTAGCTTCACTCACTCCTATTTTCCACCGCTGACTGCAGCTAGGAACCTTTTCTGTCTGTGCTTTTCATTACTGTGCTATGCTTTGCTACTTGTTGCCTTTTCTAACGGTTTTTAACTCTGACTCCAACAGACTCACTGACTCTCTTCCAACAGACCTTGGACTGTGTTTTGTACTTAACTCGCTCTTCTCTGCCCTACGACCCAGGCTGGATGCAAGCTACAGGCTAGTTGCCATTATAGCCTCTGCCCCTCTTTTTAGAAAATGCTCAGCTTGTAGGACCAAGCTCCCCAATGCGAATGGCCATGCCAAGTGCTTACTTTGCTAGAGGGAGGGCCATGACATCCAGGACTGCCCCATTTGCCAGGCCTTTACCTTCCAGTCACAACAGCATAGGGAGACTCACTTGCGGGCACTCTTTTACAAGCAGGCCCTGTTCCCGCCACCACACATCCAGCCAAGTGCCTAGCACTGGAGCCATGCACTGGCGAAGGCTTGCTGGTCAATCCCTGTGCTCTGGGGCTCCAGAGGGCCCAAGGTGTCAGGAAAATCTCGCAGTTCTCCCGATGGAGCGCCTGCCAGAGCCTGTCGCACACACGAAGATGACCCAAACAATTACTGTCCAGTCAGCCTGACATCAATACCAGGAAACACTCTGGAGCAGATCATTAAGGAGGCAGTCTGCAATAAATTAGAAAGAAATGCTGTGATTACTAAAAGTCAACATGGATTTCTCAAAAACAAGTCATGCTAGACTAATCTTATTTCTTTTTTTGATAGAATTACAAGCTTCTTACATGCAGGGAATGCTGTGGATATAGCATATCTTTATTTCAATAAGACCTTCAACAAAGTCCTCATGACCTTCTTTCAAGCAAACTAGTCAAATATGGGCTAGGCAGTGATACTATTAGGTGGATCTATGATTGGCTAAGCAACCAAACCCAAATGGTGCTCACCAATCATTCACTTCATTCTGGAAAGAAGTGACTAGTGGAATGCTGCACGACTCAGTACTGTTCGATATCTTGATTAATTATTTGAATGAAGGTTTAGAGGGCATGCTTATCAAGTTTGCAGATGATACCAAATGAGGAGGGTTGGCTAATGCTCCAGAGGACAGGATCAGAACTCAAAATGACCATAATAGATTAGAGAGCTGGACCAAAAATAATAAGTATTTCAACAAGGACACAAATGTGAGATACTACACTTAGGCAGAAAAAATGAAATGCAAAGATGCCGGATGGGTGATGTCTTGCTCGACAACAGTGCATGTGAAAAAGATCTTGGAGTCTTCGTGGACAGCGAATTGAACATGAGCCAACAGTGTGATGCAGCAGCTAAAAAAGCCACTGGGATTTTAGGCTGCATCAGAATAAGTACAGTGTTTAGATCAGTGATTCCCAAAGTGGGCACTACTGCCCCCTGGTGGGCAGTGGAGTGATCCAAGGGGGCGGTGATGGCACCTATTAGGACACGGGGTGGGGCCAGAGGAGGGGCAGGGCCTCTTCCCAAGTGCCGGAGACAGGGCTGAGCACCTGAGATGCCTGTTAGGACACCCAGGGGGGTTGAGCTATAGGAGTGGGCGTGGCTTCTTCCCAAGAGCCTGAGAATGGGCTGAGAATCTTCTATACCTCTCCTGAGGTGCTTGTTGGGACACAGTGGGTGGAGCTATGGAAGGGGCTTCCTTCCAAGAGCCTGAGACAGGGCTGAGCCTCTGAGGCCTTTTAGGACTAAAGGGCGGGGCTAGGGTGGGAGCGGGGCGTCTTCCAAAGAGTGCGAGACAGTGCTGAGCCTCTGTATACCTCCCTTGAGGCGCTTGTTAGAACACGGCAGGGTAGAGAGGTTCAGACCCATCAGGCACTCGGGAAGAGGCCCCGCCCCCTCCTCTAGCCCCGCCCCCTGTGTCCTGGTAGGTGCTGCAGGACAGGCATAGAAGCTCAGCCCTGCCTCAGAGCTCCGCCCATCGCAGTCCTGGCCGCCCATTTGTGGCCCCGCCCACCTCCCTCTCCCAGCCCTGCATCTTGGACTAGGGGAGAGGCTCAGCCCCGTCCTCTTGAGCAGGAGCCATGCCCACTACTCTAAGCCACACACCCCTTTCCAGGGGACGCTGAGTCATATTTTTTCTGGAAAGGGGGTGGTAGGCCAAATAAGTTTGGAAGCCACTGGTTTAGATCGAGGGAAGTGTCTGTAGACCTAGCTTTCCTTTCATGGAAGACTGCATTTTTTGTCATGATTACTTCCGTTAGGCATGCTAGTGAACTGTTTGCATTGTGAGCAGACTCGTCTTACCTTCGTTTCCACAAATGTAAGGTGGTCCTACACACAGATGTTACCTTCTTATTGAAAGTAGTCTCCTGCTTCCATATGTGCCAAGACATTACTTTGCCAGCTTTCTTTCAAAATTGTCCTTTGTCTCTGGAAGTGGCTCTTCATTTATTGGCTGTGAGGAGAGTGCTGGCTTTCTATGTCCATAGGACATCACCCCACAGGAAATCATTAAAACTATTTATCAAGTATCGCATCAATTCTCTGAGCCAACCAGTTACCTCACAACTGCTTTCCTCTTGGATCACGGCAACTATTCTCCTGGCCTATCAACTTGCTGGCTGTCAACCGCTACAGCAAATCAAGGCCCATTCAATCAGGGCTTGCCATCTTCCGGGTGGCAACGTGATCCACTCCTGTCACATTTGCCAGCCATTACACACTGAATGCTTTGTCCAGGAAGGAAGCTGCCTTTGACAGATCTGTGCTCTTTTCTTCACTGACATGATCCCCCCTTCCTAGGTGAGTACCTTGCCAGTCACCCATATGTGCGATTTCACAGGCACCATGAAGAATACCAAGTTGTTTACCTATAACTGTTTCTTCGAGTTGTGATCTGTGAAACTTGCACAACCCTACCCATCCTCCCTCCCCACTGTTATGCCTTTTCTCCTTAGCTGCAGATCTAGTGGCTGGGGGAGCTGAGGCTCAAACCTGCCCACAGCTACTTATACTCCATAGGGAAAGTAGGTGGGGCTACTGTTTTGGAGATCTAGAAGGTTCAGACTGCACTGTGCGTAGACAACCCATATGTACAAATTTAACAGATTACCACTCGAAGAAATACAATTACAGGTAAGCAACTCATTCTTATCTATCCTAAGGTTAAAGATGAACCTTCCAGTGTAAACTGATAGAAATATGCAAATGGAACATATAAATCAGGTTTTGATACTACATTCTGTTTTTCTTAGGTTCTGCGAATAAAAGTAACATTCAAGAAAATAAATGTGAAAGCAAAGATCATAGTGATTGTCTGACTCCAAAGGTTATCTCACTATCTATAGGAGATTCATTTTGGGGTTTGGTGTCCCATATACAAACTCCAGGAGATTTTTTTTGTCAGCAGATAAAAAATGGGAGTAAGTTGTTTTGTTTTGTTTTTAGTTACATTAAAGTGTAAATACTTTTCTTCATGATCTCTGTGAATCACACAACTGCATATTTTGTACCTGCGCAACACCTCTTCAGAACCTTTTTGAGTCACTAGGCAGAAACAGTTTTGGTGGTTAACCCCCCCCCCCCCCAGTGGATAAAAAGTCCAGTACGCATTAGAATCCCTCAGTTCCCTTCATCTAAACTGCAGCCAAGTTCAGATACCTGCTTATTATGAGCTCATGATTTTTGCTGTTTTGGTTTGAAACTATCTGAACTACTAATTTTACATTAGTTTCTCCTTCCTTGGGAGAGGAATCAGGCCTTCCATTCTGCATATTATGATGTTTGTTGTTCAACTGAGTACTTGGACACTGTGGCCTTCAGTACAGTGGCAAGCACTACATGTAATGGGAAGCTCCCAAACACTGATGGATATTCTAAATGCTTAATGTGTCCTAAGAAGGGCCACTTGCTTCAATCTTGCATTAATTGCCAGGTGTTTACACCTCAGGCAAGGAAAAAATCTGGAGGCCGGGTTTTGGTCTGCCCTGTATCAGCAGGTTCTATCCCTTGCGTCTTCAACATCCACCTCGGCTTCAAAATACAGTTTGACATTAAAAGCATTGACTTCTAGTTCTGCCAAGTCCATCCCACCTTCAACCTTGTTCATGAAGGTAGCTTTGAAGTGTTCAGCTGAAGAAGCAGCTGCCACTCACCCAAAGAAGACAACATTGAATGATCCCACTTCTTCTCCTGAGAAGCCTACTATTCCTGGCAAGGCCTATGAAACCAAGGAGACTACGAAAATGACAAAGCCCTCATGCCACAAATAGGACTCTCATAGGGTCAGAGGCGAACCTTTGCTTGTGGTCAAATCTGAACCACCTGTGACCCAGAGTGTATCAATTGAGCTATTCCCTCCAGTTTTGCTCCTAGAGGTACTTTACTCAGTACTGAACGGCTCTCTGATGTAGAGAATGTGGATCGCGATATTGCTGTGGATGACGTGCCTCTCCCACTGCATCCTCTGAATTACAAGGATGAGATCCTAGTTGCGCCCGTGCCCCATCAGAGGTAATCGCTGAAGTCATCTGATAGCTCTGTTCTGGAGGCTCCTGCTCTACCTCAGCAGGATGGCCGACAAGGGAGAGTTAGGGATCCATCTCCTTGAGCCTTACATGGGTCCCAGTACAAAGACTGAGCCACAACTCAGCAGTCAAGACCACCAACTTTGCCACCCTGAGGACCTCCCTGTATGCCTCAAGTAGCTCTAAGGAGCAGTTGATCTCTGTATGGGCACCTTGATAATGATTACTATGAACCTTACTCCCCTCCAGTGTTTGTATCATTGAGGTACTGCTTCCTTGACTGCTCGTTAGTTCTAAGGGTGTTAGCCATGGATGCTCTGTCACAAGCTGATGATTTTTCCACCTCTTCATTGATGAGTTTATAAGGATGGCCATGGCTTTGGGACTTGAAGTGAAACATTCAGCTCAGGTAGTGGATGGTGTATTGTTCAGTGATGTTCAGAAGCCTTCTCCCTCTCATTTTCACTATACAGTGTTCCCTCACTTATGGTGGGGGTTGCGTTCTAGGACCACCCGCGATAAGTGAAAATCTGTGAAGTAGCGACACTATTTTAATTTTAATATTTATACATTATTTTGGTCCTTTCCCCCCACAATCCACCCACGGTCAGGTCCGGTTCGGCCTCCCCCACTCACCTGCGGGGTGCTGCAGACCCGCTCCCTCCACGCGTGCCCGGCCACCCTGTCCTCGGACCCAGAGCAGAGAAGAAGTGGCACAGCGCGGGCTCTGCTAGGCCCAAGGCGCGCCTGGTGAAAGAGGCGGGGGAATGGCAGCGCCCTGCTCGTCGATGATAGGACAGATGATAGGATAGGGAACTCTGCTTGGACTGGTCCATGAGGTCACGAAGAGTCAGAAATGACTGAGTGAATGAATAAGACGACTCCTGGAAGAATTCTAGCTCACACTATTGCCATCCATAATCAAGCCTTTCCTCCCCAGCCAGAGTGGTGATAGAGAACCAGGAGATGAGAATGTCAGCCATGAAGTACAGGTTTAACTGAATTCTTCCTGTCCTTTCAAGGCCATTGACAGCGTTCACAGCCATTTCAGAGCCAATCCACTCTGCCCTCACAGAGATCCAAGGGTCATTCTCCCTTGTAGCAGTGCTTACCCACTTAGCGTAAACCCTAACGCTCACACTAGATTTTTGACACTGATACATCCAAAGGAGGGTCTTCCCAATGGTCATTCATCTTCCCAGCAATGAAAATTTTCTGGCAGATTCCTGAGCAGGGCTCTGACATCTTGCCACGAGTGGCAATTTTATTAGCCATCCTTTCACCGACTCTTCGACACATGGGTCCATCTGTAGATTGATCTCTTTGCTGCGGTGGAGAGCACACAATGCCCCTTGTTCTGCATTAGATCCATCTCAAACTACTCCATGGGCTGTTTGAGGGATGCATTCATCTTGGAATAGATGTGCCACCCTTCCCTAGCTTTTCCGCTGGTGCCTCATATTCCAAAGGTTCTCTAGAAGCTTGAGACAGACACAACATGTTGCATCCTGATCACTCCATGGTGGCAAGGGTGACACTGGTAAAGCCAGCTACTGCAAATGTCTTGGTGCACGTGTCATCTTTTTAGTCTCCATGATGACTTTGTGACGATGGCAAAGGGTTGGATTCAGCATCTGAATGTCAAGTCCCTCTGACTGCACTGTGTGCACATTTTACTTGTTTTATGGTATTGGAATAAGCAAAAGAAATGGGTGACCTTTTCAGAACTTTATTATTGAGAAGCTGTTCTTATGGAATAAACCCTTTATTTTTTCACTCAAGGTGCTGCTTTGACGTGTGTCACGACTCCAGTCTCTAATAACTTGGGCCTGCTAGTCACCTAGTTGTGTGATTCACAGAGACCACAAAAAAGAACAGCTTTTTAACTTGTAACAGTATTTCTTTGAGTGGTGGGTCTGTGAATTCACACCACCCTGCCCATCCTCCCCACAGGGACTCCATTGTCTGCAGCTCCAGTCTTGGGACTGAGGAGTTTTGTTTCCAACTGGATCTTTTATGCACTTGGAATAGGGGGGCAGGGTTACCATCAAAACATTTCTGCCTAATGATTCTAGAAGGTTTCAAAGAGGTTCTGCAGGTGTAGAATACCCAGTTGTGTGAATTCACAGATGACTACTTGAAGAAATACAGTTACAGGTAAGCAACCTGTCCATACCAGAAAAAAGGATGATTAACAAAAAATTGAAAGATGGTAAAGATGTGTTTTTAATTAGTACATGTTTATGGGAGACATGACAATGAAGAAAACCTTTATGTGAACTGAATGTGTCTTCTAGCTTATAGTTTATGCAAGCTATGTATTTTATAGTAAGGTGATTTGTAACATTGAAAAGTGCAAATTTAAAGCATCAAAATGGTTTGCAAGTAATACCCGAGCTTCCAAAGAATCTACTAAGCATTGAGGTAATAAAAAAATAACATTTGTTCTGCCCAAGTGTATGCTTTGCAGATAGCATTTCAGTTTTATTTTGTAGGACTTTTCACATAAATACCTATCTTGTCAGGCAAACTTTCCAAACTTCAAGTATCGCTGAACGAACACTGTGAGAAAATCTCTACCATGAAAGATTTCTCCCCAGCAATAGGAGAAATGTGTTGTGCTCAGTTTACAGGTATGAATAAGAGACAAAATGTTTAGAGTATAACAAGACACCTGGGTTCAGTCATTTCCTCTCCTATGTGTCTGGGGTGGGAGGTGTGTGATGGAGAAAGCAAATTCAGGAACGTTGATTAAGCATGTGAGGAGAGCAGATGTGCAAGAGAGAGTAAGAATACTAATGGGCAGGAGCATGGGGGCTGGAAAAAGAATGGGTGGAGATATGAAGTCTTTCTTCCAACATGTGTTTTTTGGAGCTGAAACTACAAATATACAACTTTTCCAGGAGAAAAGGTTAAAGATCAATTTGTGAAGGAGGCTGGGAGTGAAGAAGTTCACATACATAGCTAGGCATAGAATCACTGTTTCAACAATTACATATTGAGCAAAATAGATATTTAATATATATAAATATATTATTTTCCAGAAGACCAACAATGGTATCGTGCATTGGTTTTGTCCTTTGTTTCTGAAAACACAGTTCTAGTGGATTATGTAGACTATGGAAATGTTGAAGTTCTCGACTTATGTAAACTTCGACCAATCGTTCCAGAATTAATGGAACTACCAGCCCAAGCTATTAGGTGTACTCTATCAGGTATGAAAGAAAGTGATAGCCAACTATGGCAACAAGCAAGTCTTTCTCTTTAAAAAGGTGAAATAAGAGGGGTATTTTTTTTCCTTTTTTTAAGGTGTGAAGCCAGTATCTGAAACCTGGTCCACAGAAGCAACTTCAGTCATGAAGAAGCTATTTCATAATAAAGTGGTCATCATAAAAGTATTGACTATGAAGGAAAATAATTTTGTAGTAGAAATTACAGATGACTCCATGACTCCAATAATAAATGTCTCAAGTTACCTCTTAAAATCAGGATATGCAGTAGAAGAGTCACCTGCAGCAGTAGTAACTGAATCAAGAACTACTACCTCGGAAGAAATGAGTGGCAAGTATTTTACTGTAATAAGTATCTGCCTTCATAATGACAGCTACATTAACTGTACAAAGATTCAGGTTTAGAAAAAGCATGTGATCATGATGTTTTACAGCAGTGTCATGGATTGATCCCCTTCATCACTACAGTAGGCAAGGAATAGAGTCTAAGACAGTAGTACTCAACTAGTGAGTCCCCAGATGTTTTGACCTTCAACTCCCAGACATCCTTACAGATGGGATTTCTTGGGACCCACAGGTTGAGAACCACTGGTCTAAGAGGACTAACCCTTCTACATTCCTTAGTCTAGTTCCTACCTTGGGTCCTCATATGCTGTTGAACTAACTTATTCCTTGGCTTTGTCTTTATAGCTTTTATCTTCCTTGTTATTTACCATTTTCTTCCACCTTGTTGCCTAAGTTTCTTCTTTTGGCTGCTGCCTTTAAAAAATCTTGTTTCTATCTTTTCATCTATTCTCTCTGGTCTGAGATGAGACTAGGCAGAGAGTAATGAGTATTTAGGCTGCTGTGAGAGAAATATTGTCAATGAAGACAACATTGGTATCACTGTAGAATCTAATCTACCACCAAGTCAAATTGGTTTAGGGACATTAAAGTTCAAGCAACAGACAGAGTTAGATCAAAAGGGACAATAATAAATTATCTGTTCTGCGTGAGTGCAGAAAGGGGCTGGAGATCATGGGGAGACCTCTTCCTCAGGCAGTGGTCCAGCCTACTAAATTATCTTTTTCCACCCTTTCCGCTGCTGTTCAGAGTGATAATGGTGCCTGCAGGGATAAGTCCGGTGCCTTATTTATGGCATCCTTCTGACCAACACAGCCATAGTTTGCCTTCCTCCACCTCTCAAAGGGCAGGTACGTGGCACTTCCCCATGTCTAATCTTCACTCAGACCTGTGGCCAAGCTTTTCACCTGGACCTGCACATGCTCCATCTCACAGCATGGGGATAACATAACTTCCCTACAAATTTGAAAGATACTCCTAGCCTCATGCAAAGACTCCACCAGAAACCCATGTTTGTAAGTAGCAGAATTCTGTTCCTTCACAGAATCACAATCGGAACATCCTGTCTTTGGTGTCAATTGTTTTATGTTTCCTCTTGCGCCTAAAGGAACAAGCAGCAATTGTGGCCAAATCAAACTCTTATTTCTTCTACGTGTTGTCTGTGAAATGCACACATATGGGTTTCCCCAGTGCGCCTGCGCAGAGTTCGGAATGTTCTGGAAGTTTAAAAGTGAAACAAATTGGCGGGAGCCCCGCCCACTCTCCCCATGTAGTATATGTAGCCGTGGGCGGGGCTACGCCTCAGTTCTTCTTTCCGCGCGACAGCAGACAGTAGGAACCTTTTGTACTCCTCTCTCTTGGATTTGCAATGGTTTTTGACTCTGGACTGGCCTTGACTTGCTGCCCTCTCCTGCCCCACTTTCTGGACTGGACTTTGACCACGAATCAGGCAATGTCTACTTTATTCTTTAAAAAATGCAGCTCATGCAGAGCTAAGCTGCCTGACTCAGACAGGCACAACATGTGCCTTTTGTGCTTGGGGGAAGGGCACGTTCCCCCAAACCTGCCCAATTTGCCAATCTTTCACCCCCCAAGCATGCAGAAACAGCGAGGCCCGCCTTAAGGCCATCTTCTATGAGCAAGCCCTGGCGCCAGAAGAAACACGCGTCCAAAAACGGCCCTGCCCAGAGGCCTCCCCTCCTCCTCTCCTAACTGAGGCCTTAAACTCCCTCCCAGCCAGAGAAGAGAGTGCTGCCGAGGATTACCTGGTGCCTGAAGCGCCACGCAAAAAAGCCAAATCCTCCAGGGCCAGGGAGGCCAAACAGAGGGCCCAAAAAAGCCAAAAAAAAGGGAGGCAACTCACTGGCGAAAAGCCCTTGAGTCCCCCGCTGCAAAACCGGGCTGGAGAAAACATACCTCGGGACCGAGACTCTCCAAACCCGCCCTCTCCGCAGGAGACTCCTCCCCACTTGTCTCCAGTTAACTCTTTGCAGCCTCTCACTGAAGCAAGCAGTGAAGCTGCCCCTGATGGCCAAATTGCAGAGCCCTTCCCCACGCAGGGACGGCCTTAACCTCCTCCCCGCTCAACCCCAGATAGGCAAAGCCTCCAGGAGGAGGGGCGAGGCTGCACCATGAGGGCTGCTCGGTACCGTGGGCGCTCCCCCTCCCTCGAATCCAGGGCCTCAGGCTCTAGGAGCCCATCCAGAGCATCCTCCTACTCCCGGTCTTTTTCCCCTGGCCGCAACCGCCCTTATTATGCTGATTTCTTTTATCCCTATCCCCCTCCACCCCCCTTCCCCTATGGGGCTCCTGGTTACTATGATTTTTACCCAAACCGAGGCCAACTTCCTCCTCCAGTGCCCAGGCAGCCTCCTTCTGCTTCAGCCTCCCGACCAGAGGCCACAATACAGGCACTGCCTCACACTCAAGGACCTTCCAGCTCCTCCCAGGCAACTGAACCAAATCTGCCTGAGCAAGGAAGGGAGCTAGCTCACATCCAATCAACTCCCGTTCCTGACACACTGCAAGACAGGGATCTAAATGCATCTGAAGGAGACACCCCTTCATTGGCATCCCCTCAAACTGAAATAGATCAAGACCCTCAACAGGCAGAGGATTTTAGAAATTTTTCAGCTCTCCTCATTAGACTCTCAAAAGCCCTTAACCTACCCACCCCCAAACCAGCTAATGTTGTGGAAGATCCCTGTTTTTCCTCCTCAGAACAACAAACCCCAATATCCACAGCCCTCCCAAACCTTCCATACTTACTACAAGTTATCAAAAATGTGGGGATAGCCCCATCATTAGTACCAGCTACTCCAAAACGAGCCGAAAACCTTTATAGGGTTGATCTCTCTACAGCCTCTTGGCTTGCAAAAATGCCTAAGGCCAATTCAGTTGTTACAGACGCCCAACCTAAACCAACTCAAAGGGCACAGCTTACACCCTCAGACAGAGAGGGTAAGAAACTTGATGTAATGGCCAAAAAATTCTATACTTCAGCCTGCCTCTTCGCCCGTATGGCTCACTATGGAGTATTCATGAGTGTATACCAAAAATTTCTCTGGAATAAAATGGAATCCTTCCTCGATTCTCTTTCCCCTCATCAACAAACCCTTGCCAAAGCTTTTCAACAAGAAGCATTATCTCTCACGGCCTTTCAAAAGGACCTAGCAAAGAATACTGCCGACGCATCGGGAAAACTCCTTGCAAGTGCAGTGGCCCTACGAAGACATGCATGGCTCCGAGCCGCCATCTTGTCTCCCTCCGCTCGCTCCCTTATTGAAGACTTACCAATGGATGAAGCGGGACTTTTCAACCCGGAAACAGACTCCCAACTCGAACATTCTCATAAAATGAAACAAACGATCACCAAGTATGGACAACATCAATACCAACCCTACCCCTCCCTGCATCGGCGATGGCCTTATCAACCACAATACTACCGGGGCCGCTACAGTCCCCTGCCCTTTCGAGGAAGACAACGGCAGCAGCCTGCCTCAACAGGCAACCGCAGACCACCCCTCCACATGAAGGGCCAGTACCACGGAACAAAACTGGCAGACAATAGGAGACGGCGCTTTTAGCCCCTCTCCCCCTACTACCACTCACTCCTCCCCAGTTCAAACTATGTTTCCCCCCCCCTTACCACCCACACTTACCTTGATAGACTCTCTCCATACCTTGAACGGTGGCAACAGATCACATCAGATGCCTGGGTGCTAAACATTATAGAGAGTGGCTATGCTATAGAATTCCTTTCCCTGCCACCCGTGGGACACATCTGTGCCACTTCCCCCTCAAACCCCCTCCTTGAAGAAATAAGTTCCTTACTTGACAAAGGGGCAATTTCCCCCGTCCCTCCTCACCACGTTTCTTCCTGTTATTTTTCCCGTTACTTCTTAGTAACCAAACGCGGTGGCAGTCTTCGCCCCATCCTAGATTTACGTGGTATTAATCTGTACATCAAACCACGTAAATTCCGCATGGTGACACTCCCCACCATCCTTCCCCTTATTGGGAAGGGATCCTGGCTTGCGTCTATTGATTTGAGGGATGCTTATTTCCATATTTCCATTATGGAAGATCACCGTAGATTTCTCAGCTTTGCAATAGGAGACTCCTGTTACTCATTCAACGTCCTACCCTTTGGCCTTTCCACAGCCCCAAGGGTCTTTACCAAATGCATGTCAGTAGTGGCAGCCCATTTACGCCGACACCACATAACGATTTTTCCGTATCTGGATGATTGGCTTTTATCAGCGGAATCCCGCGATCAATTGCAATCTGATATTCATTTCACTTTATCTTTTTTGCAGACCTTAGGTCTCGTTGTCAACAGAGAAAAATCCCACCTCTCCCCTACCCAGCGTATCACCTTCATTGGCGCCCTTATAGACACGCAGTCCCAAAAGGCCTTCCTATTTCCAATATTTCTACCCCGCCCTACCAGAGGAAAGATTCAGAAACTTAAGAACTATGGTCTCCGAATTGCGCCACTATGGACGAGCGTCCGCCTGGACAATCCAATCCACCTTAGGCCACATGGCCTCAACTACAGTGGTTACACCATACGCTCGCCTCCGCTTCCGAACCTTACAAAACTGGTTCGTCCGGAAATTCGACCCAATCCAAGATCACCAAAACATTGTCCTATCACTTCCTCAGGACGTCCTCAACTCCTGTCACGACCCAGGCTGCAGAGCACCAATAACCATACACAGAGGCCAGATTCTATCTAATATCTTTATTAAGGAAATATATAAAGTTAATAAAAGCAAGTGTATGAAATAGTCCAGAAGTAGACCTTTCAGGGAAGGTCAAAATTAGTCCAAGAAAACAATGTCCAATATGAAATATTAAGGTCCAAAGTTGTAATCCAATAACCGAAACACTCACTTTGCCAGGCAAAGTGAGGGGAGATGACAAGGTCCTTTAGTCCATGAACTTGAGCAAGGCTAGGAAATAACTTGAAACAAGGCTTGATACAAGGCAACAAGGAACGAGGAGCGAGAACAAGGTCCGTGGAATTACTTGGCAAAACCCGGGAAACAAGGCAAGGCTGAGTCCTGGAAAACAAGGCAAGGTCCGTGGAGGTAAACAAGGCTGGAAACGGGAGCGAAGGCTTGGAATCAGGAACAAGGCTTGAAACAGGAACGAGGCTTGGAAACGGAGCGCGCTGTCCACACACAACTTACTCCAGTAGCTGACGAATTGACTCCGCAAGATCCCTTTGTGGGTAAAACACCTAAATAGGGTCTAGTTTTCCCACCAAAGAACAGTTCACTGGGGAACCAGAAACGAAAGCTAATCTCTGAGTCCAGATGCATGACTCCTTAAAGTTTCTCATGGAAAACAGGCTTAATCAGCTAAATTCTTAGCAGCTATCCTAGCACTCCTGCGAGAGGCCGCTTGAACTCCTCTCTGTTGTTTACAAAACTCGTGGCGAGAAAACACAGGAGATTTAGGCTCAGGGCTTGTTTGACAGACTTCTGGAAGACAAATCTCTTGCAGGTGCAAGGTTCCCAGATCTGGCTGGGAAGGTTCCAATTCTGACTGAGACGGTGAAAAACCCAAGTTCTCCTCTTCATCTGGGACTACAGTGCCATGAATGGGATTACATGGCCCATGACTCATCACAACTCCCTCTCATGGTGGACAAAGAGGTCCAATGTGTGCTCGGGACTTCCATTTGTTTCTCCTCGCCCCTCAGTCTCACTGACAACAGATGCATCAACACTAGGTTGGGGCGCACGCTTACAGAACCTAACAGCCCACGGCCGTTGGTCAACACAAGAACAAAAGCTCCACATCAACGCCTTGGAGCTCCTAGCCGTGGAAAAGGCCCTGAAATCCTTTGCCCACCTTACCAAAAACCAGGTCATCCAACTTGTCATGGACAACACAACAGTGAAAGCCTACATAAACAAACAGGGAGGGACCCGCTCACTCACTCTCCTCTCCATCGCATCACAAATCTGGGAATGATGCATTCGCAGGAATATTTTTCTCATAGCGATTCACCTGCCGGGAGAGGACAACGTCCTAGCGGACTCCCTGAGCAGAACTCCCCTCAGCAACCACGAATGGAAACTCCACTGCAGGGAGTTTCGCTTCATCACCAGACGTTGGGGAGTTCCTCAGGTGGATCTCTTCGCCTCCCCGGCGAACAAACAGTGTCCTCAGTTTTGTGCTCGGATACGTCCTCACACATCCCCAGGCTGCTTAGGAGACGCCTTCCTCTTCACGTGGGTACCAGAACTGCTATACGCATTTCCACCACTCCCACTCCTGACCAAAGTGGTGGCCAAAATCGTATCAGACAATGCAAATTGTATTCTCATAGCCCCTTGGTAGCCCCGACAGGCCTGGTTCACACCCCTCCTGAAGGCATCGAAAGGCGACTATGTCCGCCTGAGGAACAGCCCTGATCTTCTCACAGTCCAGGATGGTCTTGTGAGACACCCAGACGTAACATCTCTACAGTTGACAGCGTGGAGGATCAGACCACGGCCCACCTCTCCGACGCCGTCTGTAGAATAATCTTTGCAGCCCAAAAGACATCAACAAAGCGATCTTATACATATAAGTGGTCTCGATTTAATGAATTTGCCTCCACCTGTGAAGTAGACCCCTTTACAGCCCCTACTTCAGTAGTACTCGACTTTCTAGTCCACCTATCCTCTAAACATATGTCTCTATCATCAGTCAAGTGCTATACAGCCGCTCTGTCTTGGTTCAGAAGGAAAGCAGGACAGCCCTCCCTGTTTCACGATCCACTCCTACGCCTATTCCTTAAAGGCTACAAAAATACTTACCCACCTAGCTCCTTACCTCCTCCATCATGGAGCCTGGAACTGGTCCTTTCTCAGATGTCAAAGCCCCCATTTGAACCAATGGCTTCTAGCGATCTCTCCCACCTGTCTTGGAAAACGGCATTCCTCGTCGCGATCACATCCGCTAGACGAGCAAGTGAAATTGCAGCCCTATGGGCTGACGCTCCGTACATCCGTTTTTCTGACGACAATGTGACCCTTCAGACGGACATAGCATTCCTAACGAAGATAGTTTCACACTTTCATATGTGCCAGGACATTGTTCTACCCACCTTCTTCCCTAACCCATCATCTCCCCTGGAGACGACTCTTCACTCTCTTGACGTCAAAAGAGCACTACTGTTCTACATTCATAGAACTGCCCCCCACAGAAAATCTCCAAGACTCTTCCTCAAATATAGGAAAGATGCCTTGGGCCTTCCAGTCACTTCTCAACGTCTGGCCTCCTGGATCACCTCGGCGATCCGCCTGGCTTACCAACTAGCGGGCAAAGAACCACCATCTCATGTAGCTGCACACTCCACCAGGTCACTGTCAGCCTCCCAAGCCTTCCTCTGGGGTGTAGGGTGTATCCCTGCAAGATATCTGCAAGGCAGCTACCTGGTCATCTCCATCAACGTTTGTGTCACACTACAAGCTGGACATCCAGGCGAAGAAGGATGTCGCGTTCGGCAGGGCAGTGTTATTCTCTTGTGTGGCATGACCCACCTCCAAGGTTAGTAGCTTGCTATTCACCCATATGTGTGCATTTCACAGACAACACGTAGAAGAAGTATAGGTTGCTTACCTGTAACTGTATTTCTTCGAGTGTTGATCTGTGAAATTCACACAGCCCGCCCATCCTCCCCGCTGAGGTCATGCCTCGGTCTCTCAGCTGCTGTCTGCGGCGGAGAACTGAGGCGTAGCCCCGCCCACGGCTACATATACTACATGGGGAGAGTGGGCGGGGCTCCCGCCAATTTGTTTCACTTTCAAACTTCCAGAAGGTTCCGAACTCTGCGCAGGCGCACTGGGGAAACCCATATGTGTGCATTTCACAGATCAACACTCGAAGAAATACGGTTACAGGTAAGCAACCTATACTTCTCTCTTTATACATCCTATAGTTAAGAGGATCCTGAAAGGAGTACACCACATGTATCCACTTGTGCTTCCACCTACAACTCCATGGTCCCTCTCATTGCTACTCTCCAAGTTGATGGGGTAACCATTTGAGACACTGGCATTCACTGATGATAGACTAGTCACCTTAGAATCATTTGTCCTTGTGATAAGTGAACTTCCAAGTTTGTGTTCTGATGTACCATTTTTGGTTTTCCAAAAGGACCAACTGGTCCTTTGATCAGATGTGCCCTCTCTACAGAAAACTGTATCCCAGTTCCATCTGAATCAGGAAATCATACTGTCAACATTCTATCCTTATCTGCATTCTTGGTTGAACCAATCTCTGCATTAATTTGCTGTACAGTCACCCAAATCTCTTGACAAAGATTTTGGAAATGGATTGTTGAAACAGTTTGGTTCACTTATTGACTAGCTAATAGGGGTGTGCATAATATTGTTTTGATGTACCATATTCTGGGGATTTGGGCGTTTCGGCTGCCGAATCAGGGCAACTGAAGCCTTAGCTGATGTGGATCATAGCAGCTGGATCTTTTCGGCTAATGGGACTTAATGGCACTCTACCCGAGGCAGAGGCAACGTGTAGGCAGCCATTCAAATCAGGCTCCACTTCTTTCTTCCCCTGCAGCCTCCTCCGTCCCTTCTGGACCCCCCCCCCCCAGAACCCGCTTGAGGCAAATGAGAACTCGCTTTCTCAGCAGCATGTTGTGCGGCATATGCATTGAAGGAGCCTCTATGTTCCCTCCCAGGGTATGATGGGAGTTAGATATTTCATTCCACATTATTTACTTATTTCCTGTCAAAAGCATTGCATAATAAATACGTTTAAAAGCAATAAAATAAAGGAATCACAAACAGCTAAATGGTTTTAAACCAAAAGTGGGCAACAACAATCGCATTGTCAATAGCTTTAAACAACTCCTCCTCTGTGCAAGAGGCAGGGCTTTGTGGGCAAGCATACATATGAGGAGTTGATTGTTCTGCTCCACAGTCACATAAGGTGGAGGATTCCTCCAGGTAGTGCCGTCTTGCCAGGTTGTCTTTTGATCTGCCCACTCTACTTCTCAGTCTCTTTAGGCACTTCTAAGTTGCCCATTCTTGGTTTGCCTCTGGAGGCAGACCCTCATGGGGGGCCATCCAGTTGGGATGCCTAGTTTAGCTGCCCAGAGGGACACCCTTGCTGTTGCTGGGGGAACATCAAGAGGAGTGGTGGTTCTCTATCTATCTATTTATTTATTTATTTATTTATTTATTTACAGTATTTATATTCCGCCCTTCTCACCCCGAAGGGGACTCAGGGTGGATCACATTGTACACATATAAGGCAAACATTCAATGCCATATAACATAGAACATTTATCCCTAAAGTTAATACATCTTTTCATAGCATTCAAGAATAATTTCACCATCTTTTTTGTCCTAATCCAAAAATTGTGGCATACTTTAGATGCACAAAAGGCCTTATAAATTATATTAAGAGTATCCAGCACTTTTGTGTTTCCGAACATTTCTTTGAGTCATTCCAGCCAAGATAAATGAATGAGAAAGTGTCATCATCAACCTTGTCAGAGTAGAGTCGACCCTATCAACATACTATAGCAAAACTGAGAAATTACTACACTTACAATGCAGCTATTTCTTCAGCATTAGCAACAATGCATTTATTTTGGATATATGTAGGACAATAACATGGTCTCTTTCTACATCTGAGTACCTTCAAATCAGCAGAAGCTTCCTTTGGGAAGTGTGTATAACAATTAGTAGTGTTTACATAATGATAAATTTCAGTTCACCCACCCATGGGTTGGGCAACTTCTATATGTTACATGAGCTGATGTTTCCCCCTCGATTACTGGAAAAAGGAACCTTGATCTTACCTGTACAATGTTTATTTTCAGCCATGGAGGTGGAAACACTTTCACCATAACTGAAGGTACTGTTTCCTTTGGTTCTGTGGGAAGATTATAAGAGGCTTCTTTGTATAGTTTTTTTTTCTGTATGTTGTATTTCTTTCTTGATTTCTATGTGAATTATCTTCTTGACTATAATGTGGACTGAGGGTTTGATGGGAGGATTGGTCCCATTAGTGGTGCCTTCCTCAAAGTCTTATTTCTTGCCTACCAGAATGATGAGGGGGATCAATCCATGACAGAATGTTTCTGCCTCCATTGCTGAAAAGAAATGTCTCACAGTTAAGATCTATGTTCCTTTTTTTTGGGGGGGGGGGGGGGACACAAGTTGTGAGTGGTGCTTTAAAAACAAAGTTTGCACGTTGCCAGTCTTCCATTATATCAAAGGTAGGATACTGGCGTGCTTGCTGAGATAATCAGACCAGCATGGGTATATAATAAAAATGACTCTATTATTTGTATTTTCTCTTTAGGTCAAAAGCTGGACCAACTTGATGCATCCTGGGTCACATTGACAGCTAAACAGGTGGCAGATGTGATTGTGTGTGTGCTGTTCAATCCCAGTGAATTCTACTGCCAGGTGTACTGCCATAAAGGTACATATTAGTATGTTCTGCATATTCTGCCCTGAGCATAGATCTTACATTTTAGAGATTTGTGGCTTAATTGCAGCTGTGCTCTTTGTACCTTTTCATGTTCACGCCTTTCTTGTTCACGTAGCCAAACAATAGCCTGACAGGTATTCCCTTGCTATTCTTTCACTCATATAGCAGAGTATACAAACAATTACCCCTAGCTTTTTTAAAGGTAGAAAAGATGGAGGTTTTTTCTACTGATATTCTTATTCATGTCTTGCTGATTTTTCATTTAAAATGTGAATACACTAGAAATACAGAGTAGAGCATATGTGTCCCTTCAAATTCTAGATTGCAATTCCCAGCATTTGTCACCATTGACAGTACTGGAGGAGGAGAAGAAAAATATGCAGTCCAAAAACATGAAGGAGACAACACATATTCCCATTCTTAAAGTATGGAAGTATGCCTGGAATGCATAATAATTTAAGCTATTTACTGATAGTTTTTAAAGCTGTGTATTTAAACTACATTCAAGTTCAGTACTTTTTCTCTTAACACTTCACTTTATGCCATATGAACACGTTGCAACCGCATATTTATGAAACTTTAGTTATTTGAATCAGTGAATAGATTATTAATATTCTGATTATATTTTGACAACCATTTTATTATCTGAAGGGGTGAGTAAGGGTAAAGTATTTTAGTCTTACTTTTGCAGACTTGGTTGCACTAGAAGAACTTAATTTATCTTTAATGGAATACTGTGAGAAAGCAGCTCCATGTGTTTCCAAAATCACAAAGGGCGAGCTGTGCTGTGCTTATTACTCTGGTAAGTTTTATTTCTGTTTCTCATTTTGCTCTATATTATATTGATTTTTCTAGTAATTTGTATTTCTAAAAGGAATTGAATTTGTTCTATTAAATTATTGAGGGGAAGTTCAGGAATGTGCGTACGTAAGGTTTTAAATATTAAGTTGAAAAAGTAATAGATCTGTTTTAGGACTTCTAATGGCAAATTTTAAATTCCATTGTACAGTTGAATTTACCTGATTCAGATAAGTTAAATTAAAACCAGTAAAACAGTTCAACAGGATTATCTTGTCTTGGTTGAAGATAGATCTAAGTTCAAGTAAATTAGTCTGCTAAGTGTGGGAGCGCACAATTTTGGACCCATAAACTAGGTGTTATGGTGGCTAAGGATGTAGGAAGCATGTATGTGCTCTTTTTTTTCCTTCTCTCCATCTTTATTCTCAGCAAACCAGATACACTTTATTCTTCACTGCGTTACTAACAATAATGGAGGGGGGAAGTATGGTAGAATGGGATGGGGATTAGGGCATGCCTAAGAATCTGCCTGTTGTAATAATACAACGTTTTTGTGGTTTTCATGCAATTCAGCTGATGGTAGGTGGTACCGAGCCTTAGTGAAAGATGATGCTTCTATTGAAGTTCAATTTGTGGATTATGGCAATTGTGAAAAAGTTACCCTGGATAAAATGAGACCAATTTCAGCAACATTTATGAAACTCCCATTTCAGGCAATCAGATGTTGCCTATCAGGTAAAGTTCTCAACTTTAGTAGTAAACAGTCCGTCAAACAGCAAATAACTAAAATGTCACTAATAGTTCACTGAGCTTGAAACTATGAATATGGTATAATTGAAAGATTTGTAACCAGAGACAAATTCAGCATGGAGAAGCAGTCCACATAGTTTCGGGTGATTCCCTGTGTCGATGCAGGAATCTAGTCCTATGACAGGAGATACATCCTTTAGCACATGAAATAAGCCCCAGGAGAACAGGAGGGAAGGTGGTGGTGCTGGTTTTTCGCCTTTTCCAGAGGGGCCAGGGCTGCGGGTGAAAACTTTTACAAAAGCATGCCCATGCCTAACCCATCCCCCTCATAGCTCCGCTGGAACACAGTGGCCCTCACTCTGGCACAAATTAAAAAGGGGATTTTGAAGAAAGGCAGCTTCCCTTACTTTGCTCTTCATCAGAGAGTCTGAGGATGCATAAGGTTTGAATCAGTCTTGGTAATCAGTAGTAGCTTTCCTGTGGGAGGTGTTTTAGGCTTTCAATACCAGAGCAACATAGTTTAACCTTTCTATTATGATTATTGAAAAGACTGGCCTTCCTTTAAATACCTTCCTGGCCTTGTTTCCCAATTGAGACCAGGAGCAAAAGCCCTGTAAGGCCAGAATAACACCACACCCTCTTTCAAAATGGAGTCTCTTTTATAAAGTTTCTCTTGGTCACACATTCTACACCAGTGGTTCTCAACCTATGGGTCCTCAGATGTTTTGGCCTTCAACTCCCAGAAATCGTAACAGCTGGTAAACCGGCTGGGATTTCTGGGAGTTGTAGGCCAAAACACCTGAGGACTCACCGGTTGAGAACAACTTCTACACTAACATTTGCTCATTGAATATGGATGAGTGTGCCAAAAGATATGCATTTCAACAGTGTTGGAGAGGGGGTGGAGGTGTGCATTGCACTCTTCATCTGCGACCTTTGAGATTATCAGAAATGCTGGCATTCTCCAGAGATATTTTCTGTGTGCACGAGTAAAATAAATATTGTTGCACATGATATATTTCTGTATCTTGTGAACCGAGGAAGAAGTGGCTATTTTCTGGCATGCGTAAGCATTAAAATCTTTTTACTAGGAATAAAACAAATTCTACAGTACATTTGCTCACTTCCTTCCATGCTTCTCCCAGACCTCCACCTCCCCTCCACCCAGTTCCATCTCTTGCTCTTCCCCTTCCTTTAACTCCACCTTCCTCTGTCATTCTACAGATAGGAGAAAAGTGTTTGCATAATCTCAGGGAGCCAGCCACTCCTGGCCATTGCCTCTAACTTCTTCCAATTCAGCAAAAGGGCTTTTGCCACTCTTCTCAGAGAACAATTTTGATAACAGGATACAATATTAACCCTTATTTTTTAAAGGAGAGTCTATCCTAAGAGACCTAAAAGCAGTACTGACTCCCTCTATTTGTACTCCTTTGAAGGGAAGCACAATTTTTTCACCCTGGTCTTCAAAAAGCCCAGAAGTGGAGCCACAGTGGAGAGGGGGAGGGGTGTACTTCTTTTATGTTCTCCTGGGACAAACTAAGCTTTCTCCTTTGCCACTTTATTTAAGAAAGGGATTGTGGTACCTTTTTTTTATAACAGTAAATGTAAAATACTTTCATTGACACATTGATAACTTGAATCAATGTTTTGACTATAAAGTTTCTAAATTTATACATGAGTATATATAGTAGATGTAGTCCAATGGTACTTACCTCTAGAAAGTGTTCTAAAATACATCTTTGGTGACCTCAAGAGGATTATATGAAAATTAAAAGGTGCTTCACTTTCTTAGGTGTGTGCCCAATAAATAAGGAATGGAGCAATGAAGCGACAGCAGCACTTCAGAAGTGGATAGTTGGAAAGAAACTTCAGGCAAAAGTGGTTTCTTCAATAAAAAATAGTGCTGAAATTGAACTTACTGACAATACTACTGGTAGTCCAATACTGATAAATGACATTCTAGTTAATGAGCATTTGGCTTTTAAAAAAGAACTCATGTTAAATAAAAAAATGCCTTCAGTTGAATTAGCTCACGATTTTCAAGGTAATCAATGCTCCTAATCTTTTGAATGATACTAGAATCAAAATATATGTTTGTTTGCTTGCTTGTTTGTTTTTAAAGGCTGGGTTGCAACTGCTGGCTTGTTTAAAACGTTAGCTAGAAAATGTAAGAAAGTGTTGAATCATCAGCCATGTTTCACTAGAAAGTTGAAACTTGTTAATTACCATGACCTGATGCTACATTAAATATAAATCAACTTAAATGTGCATAATTAAGAATTTGAATGCATTTTAATTCAGCATGTCACACACTCTCAGCCTCAGAGGAAGGCAAGAGCAATCCCCCTCTGAACAAATCTTGCCAAGAAAACCACACAATAGGCTCGTCTTAGGGTTACCTTAAGTCAGAAATGATTAGAAGGCACATAACATCCTCCGTGATTGGATGTTGGGAGCAGGGGCCTTTCCACACTAGAGTCTCAGTTATCTGATATAAACAAGCGGGCACAATGTCGGATAAGCGAAACTGTTGGATAATAGGGAGGGATAGGCCTCCTCTCGCTCACCTGCCTTCCCTCGCTTGCTCATTCACTCACCGGGCCGAATCCTAGTTCTGCTGCCACTGTCGCCTTTGCAGCGTACCCTCCCTCTCTCACTCACTGGCCGGGTCTTAGCGAGGAGGAGGGAAAGGTAAAAAGAAGGCAGGTGAGTGAGTGAGAGATGGAGGAAGGGCAGGCTGTAAAAGTGACAGCAGCAGCAGAAAGAGGAGCCTGGAAGAGGAGGCCAGGCTCCTGCTTCTAATGCCACTGTTGCCTTTGCATCCTGCCCTCCTCCCTCTCTCACTCACTGGCTGGGTCTTAGCGAGGAGGAGGGAAAGGGAAAAAGAAGGCAGGTGAGTGAGTGAGAAAGGGAGGGCAGGCTGCAAAGGTGACAATGTGGCAAGCTCCTGCTTCTAGCTGTCACCTTTGCTGCCTGTCCCCCTCCCTCTCTCACTCATCGGCTGGGTCTTAGCAAGGAGGAGGGATAGGGAAAAAGAGAGCAGGTGAATGAGAGAAGGAGAAAGGGCAGGCTGCAAAGGCGACATCGGTGGCAAAAAGAGGAGCCTGGAAGACGTGGCCAGGCTCCTGCTTCTACCATCGTTGTCGCCTTTGCAGCCTGCCTCCCTCCCTCTATCACTCACTCACCTGCCCTCTTTTTCCCTCTCCCTCCTCCTCCTCACTAAGACCCATCGGATAATCCAGAGTGTCAGATGACTGGAAGTCAGATAACTGGGATTCTACTGTATTAAAATTTAGCACTATGGCTGCATCTTATAGAATCCTGCCGTTTTGTGAGGTACTAGGAGGTTCCATAGCATGAAACAGGGAGTTAGAAAGGAATCAAAGCAGTAATTGTGCAATTTGAAAGCATCCCAAATCCTATTTTATATTCACACTCATTGATGAAATCAATGGCAGATCATTTTCATTTTGAACCTATAGCATACAACAATTCATAAAGGTTGATTTCTATCTAATTTGATTTCTGTCTAATATTACAGAAATGTCTCTAAATGTAGAGTGGACAACAGTCAAATTTGCAGTTGGTGAAACAGTGTCTGTACGTGTATTAGATGTAATAAATCCTGAGTTATTCTATGTCATGCCAACAAAGCCCAAAGGTAAAGATTCATAGTCTGCTTCACCAACAAAAGTATTCTTTACCACCAGTTTGGATGTAACAGGAAATCATGGTTTTGTCACTGAGTAAGCAAAGAAGGGCAAATCTTGGTTTTTACACTTCTCTCTTTTCCCTTCTTTTTTTTCTGATGCCTTGTTAGAAGGAGACTTGATATTTCTGCTTCCTTCCTTCCCTTATAATTATTTGTAATTTATTATCAAATCTAAAAAGCTTCCTATTCTGTATACTGCTCAACATTTACGATCTTGCCTTTTATATTTTATCCCATCTCCCTCCACCTACACTATACTTATAACAGAGGTGAATCAGATTTGGCATATCAACTTCATGCAATGCTATATCTGATTCACCTGTGGTCATACGTATAGTAAATGAACTGATCACACCACGGGCCAATAAAAGCCACTTCCAATAATTTATTAAAGGAAAACCTAAGCATTTTGCTCACACCATTCTTCGGATAAAAACAATCCCTCCCAAAAAAACCCACCTTCCATTGAAAGCAAAAACGTATGGTTAGACTTCCAGCTCTCGAAGAGTAATTCATACCATAGATCGTCTCCTCAGTACCAGCTCAAAATATGCAGTAGTTACTTGTGGCTGTCAAGAGTCAGACGCCAGTTACAAAACAGAGTTTATTCCGAAGATAAGCCAAAAAATAACATAAACACAGGAAATATCCTTGAAACACTTCACTTATCAGTGTTTCGAGAGTAGATTGGACAATAGTAACTCAAAAACAAGCCACGCTAATTTCCCATGCTGCCATTCAATAAAAAACTAAATAACGCTTCAATTCAGCTTTGGAAAACAAATAGAGTTAATTGCTGGAAAATAAACAAACTAGAAAAGCAGTAAAACTGCTTCCACGGTGCAGCTAAGCCGAGAGCCTCAAAGGGATGATGAATAGCCATCGTCAGAAGAATCCAAGGTCAGGTCAGGAGGCAGCAGAAATTCCGAAAGACAAACCAGTAGTCAGAAGCCGGGAGAAGTAGTCAGTCAGAGGGCGAAGACAGAAGCCAGGTCAAATACAAATCCAGAGTCCGAAGAGGGTGCAGTCATCCAAACCAGGTCCACGAAAAGGCACAAAGATGGTATCAGCAGATCCGAATCACAGTCCAAGTCCAGTCTTCACGAAAGCACAGAGATCCCAATGGCGCCTCAGCAACACCTTGCCACACGCAAAGTGCAGTGGCCAAACATTCCCATTTTATTCCCCCTCCTCCTGGGTGACCAAACACTCACACCCAAACACCAGGTGTCCCAAATCTACTCAGAGTCTGAACTCCACACAGCTAGAGCTCGTGGATCTGGAGTACCTAGCAATTCGTCGGAGTCCCAATCATCCTGCCCACACTTAGCCCCATGAACACTTAAAGAACCATCCTCCCTTCTCCAAGCATCCCAATTGGGATCAGCTCCTGCAGAAACCCCAGGTTCAGAAGTATCCATAGACCTCAAATCCCCAGACATCTCCGGTGGCTGTGCCCATTCAGTGCCCGCTTCCCCAGCCACCACCTGTTCCTCAGCATCCATCTCCCCATCTGAATCTTCCTCAGAAGATCCCCCATATAGCTCTCTAAGTCGCTTCCTGCGCAACTCCTCCAGTGAACCCTCATCACGAGGGTTTTTTTTTCCTCTTCGAATTCCATCACCATCAACCATAATCCCCGAAGGCGCAGTCACAACAGTGGCTATGTTTTAAGTGTCAGGAGGTTGCTTCTAGAGGGGTGCAATACTACAGAATTCAATATTTAACTTTTAAATTGTTTGAAAATTGTATTTGGTTCCATTTTAGTGGATCTACAAGAGCTCCATAAGTTAATGACTGAACTTGCTGATTTCTGCAGCTTTCAAAATGGTCATCCCTTAAAACCAAAAGTTGGTGAACCGTGTTGTGCCAGGTTCTCAGGTGAGGGAATTTTATATCTATTTTTAATATACAAAATATTCTGTACTGCTTGGAGAGAGATGTCTTAGAGGCTATTTGAAACTACACATTGAAGATGTAATTTTCAATTATTATAGCATAGGTCAGAAGGTTGAAATGGCATTGCATGAAAGAGCCACAATGATCAGGGAGCTGATATACAAAATATCGGAATGACCAGAAATTGAGAAACACAGTACTAATGCCTTAGTTTCTCTTTAGTTCATGTGCTCCTCTGATGTAAGTTAGTCACAAACAATCTGGCCTGTACAGTTGCCAAGTGATGAAAGCCTTGCTGGCAATGTATCTAAAACATGGGAAATAGCTTTCTTGGGAACATGTATATGTGCTCCGCTATACCTGAGAGGTCTCTGTCTGTCATTTTTTTCTTAAAACATTAAAAAAACTCTATTCAACCTTTCTAAGATTGTCTCTAGAGCACAGAGGGAACAATTTAACAATGTTCTGCTTGAAATTGGACTGCCTTTTCCCAAACAGGATGTAACTGGAAGCCGTAGATGAGGCAATTCCTCCTTGAATGCACTGTAGAGACTATGGAGAGGATTTTCTTTAATTAAAAATTGGGGAGAAATTTCAGCACTACTGCTCATTCCTGATCCTAAAACTAGGGTAGGAGATGGAAGGATCTCCAAATATTGGACACCATGACATGGTGGATTTGCAATCCAATACTAAGAGAACTACGTTACTCATATGTTCATCTCTATTGGTCGAAAGAAATTCAGTGAATCAGGTTTTCCAGTTTGTACTAGGTGCAGATATAAATGAGTGCTCTTTGGTAATGTCTCTTTTAAAGAAAAATTGGGGTGTGTGGGTGGAGGGGAGGGTGGTATTGTGTATTCAAACAATGAACTTAGAAAAATAAACTTTTAATTTTATTTTCTCTATTTTCTAGGTGATAACAAATGGTACCGTGCTCTTGTTCTGAGAATTTTAGTTTCAGAAGTGAAAGTAGTAAATGCAGACTATGGAAATGTGGAAGTGTTGCCATTTTCTAGACTACTGCCAATAACTTCAACCTTTTTGGAATTACCTTTTCAAATACTGAAGTGTTCCTTAGCAGGTAGAAAACAAATCAGTGATATCTGTCGAGTATTACATTTATGATCTGAATGTGTTTCTTTGTTTAATATATCATATTTAGATTTACAGATCTATATTCATTTGTTAATCCTAACTACAACAGACCCATTGAATAAGTGAAAACTCTGTAGGTGCTAACCTACCAGGTTCCCATTTTTTCAGCAGGTCTACTGTGAATTGGGACAAACAACTGGTTTTAAGCTACCAATTTGAATCTCAGTATAAAATCAGCCTTCCTTATCCACAGATTCTGTATCCATAGTTTTTACCATCCATAGCTTGAAAAATAAAAAAGAAACAGAGTTTGATTTTGCTATTTTATACAAGGGGCACCATTTTATTATACCATTGTATGTAATGGGACTTGAGCATCCAAAGATTTTGGTATCATGGCCCTGATGCAAAACACAGTTTTAGTTACATAGTTGTACTGTTATCCCATCCCCCCCCCCCCCACTGCCACTGCCATTTTCTGGGGTGTTTTTTTTTCTTTTAGAAAGGAAGGTAAGTTATAAATTATAATAAATTTGTGCCGTGTTCCACAGAGCAGGCATTGTGCTTCTCTTCAGCATTTCTTCATAACTGAGAAACTGACTTAATGTGACAATTTAGAAATAGGGACTTAATGTGGCATTTTAGATTCTTTATAATATCTGAGCAATTCTACATGTGATAGATCCTGTTAGCGACAGCCAGAATAGCAGTGACCTTTAAAACGGAGGACTCTTAAGCTCACTGTGTTTGCCCGAATAAGCTTTTTCTCTCAGGAAAGCACAAAAGTATGCAAGCTGTATTCTAGAGGTAGGCAAAAATGTTCAGATCTAATTCAATACATGACATTATTTTTCACAGTGTTTCATATATAATTAAGATATTGAGTATGGAAAAAATATTGACATTTCAATATTGTAATTCTATAAACATCTACTGGCAACCCAACTGAGCTAAATAGACTTACTTTTGTTTGGAATTACACTATTAGTAATCTAGACTTTAATTTAAGATTTATCAATATTCTAGGGATTACAGCACCAGCAACAGAGAAGATCAAAAGTCTCTTATTTAATGAGTGTGTCATAATTACAGTAAAAGGAGTCAATAAAAATATTCATGAAGTAACTATCCAGAAAAATTGTGAAAATCGTACTCTAGAAACAGCAGATGAAATGGTAATTGAAAACTCTGTCTGCTGCATCAGTGGAAATCGTAAGTACTTTACACAAGCGGCAATTCATGTTTCTGGTATAACTGTACATGCTTTGTGTTAGGATTCATAATATCTATTATCACATGCATAAAAACATGAGAAGTCATTACAGTTGATTCTCCATTTACCAACATCCATGAGGATTAGTAGATGCTGGATAAATCTAGTTTCTGGTTGCTTGAGAGTTACTACTAAAATAGGCCTAATTAATATTATATTCCCTGTTATATCATGCCATGAACTCTTTATTGATGTGATATTAATATTGAAATACAGTAATTAAAAGCAAATTAAGTCAGATAAAGACAGACAAAATGTTTACACATGTGAATTGGCAGGAGTCAAATGTATTCGAAACATGGGCTTAATGTTAATTTTTATTTTAAAGTATTTCTTCTAAAGTTTTGTTGGTTGCTTGAGAGTTCCAGTTGGTTGAGTTCCAGTTAACTGGGAGTCTATTTAAGTGTACAAAACTGGAAATATCTTCCTATCATCATTCTCAGTGCTTATTACAATGGATTTTATGTCTTTTAGAATGTGCAGAGAAAGATAAGTTCTGCTTTACAGATTGGAAAAAGCGAGTAAGTATTGAAAATTTAAGTAATTGTTTCCAGACCTAGTAAAATTGTGGTTTTGAGATCATTATCCAGATCACTTTATACATGCCATGAGACTAAAATGTCTGTAGCTGAAATGTGACAGAGAAACATAATGTTGAGATTTCAGTGCTTTTCATCTGATTTTGAGTGAAGACTATAGAGATAAAGATCTCTTTGGAACCAAACCCAAGGTTGTAATTTAGCTCGGTTTTGAGATATATAAAATTAGCAGTGTTAGACATTGGCTTTTAAAAAAACCCTCAATTTTTCACAAGGAAGATAAACTTTGGTAATGGTGATTATGCAAGCACAGCATGAAAATTCACCTGAACTAATATTTGGAAAGTTTGTATGTCTTCAGTGAGATATGTCATTCTCAGGATGGCACAAGCCACTTTGAATCTTTTTCAGGAGAGATAAAGTGGAGTATAAATATATATTATTATAATAATAAAGGAGGAATCCATCATGATTGGATTCCTCCTATTTGCTGTCCCAACTAGCAGGAGTCCACGTTTCATTTTCAGTTTGAAACCTGTCCTCCTTCAGCAGTTCATTATCTCTTGCTAACAAGCCCAGTATGTTTTTTGACCCTTCTCCAATTGTACAGAGATTATTAAGAAAGAGATTGACAAAATATAAATATAAAGAAGTCCCAGCAATGGCTAATAAGCAAATTGGGGAATGAGAGGGGAAAAAATGGATCATCCAGTTGACTGCTACACAATGCATCACTACGGTTGAAAGAAATAGTAATTTAAAAAAGACATTTCTGACCTCAAGTGAAAATGAAGCAGGGGAATATCAGTCTTCAAAACAAAAACAAAAATGGAGACAAGAAAATATGGTAAAATAATTTCCCTATTTCATTGCATAATAGTCACACTTTTTCGCATTTTGGGAGGGAAAGGGATATAGCTATTACGCGATCACAACTACTATGCAGTGAAAACAACCCTCTCAAAGGGGGCTTTTTTCACAGTGTAATAGTCCCTTTTAGGGCACAACCATTCAGGTAGATTATGGCTCACCTGCCCGCACGGTTGCGCCCTTAAAGTGTAACTATGGAGGGGAGAGGCAGACAGGGTGTTCAATGCCTGTTCGCTTCGAGCTTGGCCATGGCAAGCCTCTGTAGTTCAGGGTGGAGAGGTGACTGGGCAGTTGAACTTACTTGCCTGCCTTTCCTCTGTACAGCTACAAAGGGCCTCCTTCACATAATACCAGCACCCATAAACTAAGGGTGCTATACTATTATCCAAGGAAATTTTTAAAAAAACTGGGACCCAGAAAAGGGTGTGTGACTATTATGCAATGAAATTTGGTATTATGGGAAAGAAAACTAGTGAAAGAAATAAGGCAGTAAAGAAATTGTTGTACAGTTGCAGAATGTACTTAGACATAGGTCACCTAGTGTCACTTTTTGAAATAATATGAGCAAAAGAAAGCACTGTTCAATTGTAACTTTGTGATTTCTTGTTTTTCCAGGTTGTAAAGCTTGAAAAGATTGTTAATTTTCTACTTAAAGATCGTTTTGGTGAAGATGAACCTCCTGAAATTGCAAAATTTTTAGAACAATAAAGGCTCACTATAATACATGTAATGAACTATATAACACAGTAGTGGTTCCACACATAAGTAGTACACAATATGAATATTAGAGCATCATATACATGTAACATACACAGAAACCATACTCAGTCCTAAGGTATATAACTCAAAAGTATCTAACTCAGTATTATAAATCAAACAAAATGATACAAGTCTCTGCAGTCCTAAAAGGTTAGGATTGGCTAAAAGGCAAACTGATTCAGAGTCTCTGCAGTTCTGGAGGGATTCCTCAGGACTCCACAGGTTTTGGATCAATAGTGATGCCAAGTAGACAGAGTCAATGCTGATGTAACTCCTGAGTAGGTGGTAATATATCCGTTCACACCGTTTGCACGCCGTTTATAACTGGTTCCGGGTTTTATCCCAGTTTCGGTAACCCTTCTTCTGGTAAGCGGCAAAAGCTTTATTATTTCTTTATTGATGGCTCTGCATCAGGTATTCTTAATTATGTTCGCAGTATCAATATGCTGCTGTGGATTTTGTGGTTATAAACGGCGTGCAAACGGTGTGAACGGATATATTACCACCTACTCAGGAGTTACATCAGCATTGACTCTGTCTACTTGGCTTCACTATTGATCCAAAACCTGTGGAGTCCTGAGGAATCCCTCCAGAACTGCAGACACTCTGAATCAGTTTGCCTTGTAGCCAATCCTAACCTTTTAGGACTGCAGAGACTTGTATCATTTTGTTTGATTTATAATACTGAGTTAGATACTTTTGAGTTATATACCTTAGGACTGAGTATGGTTTCTGTGTATGTTATATGTATATGATGCTCTAATATACATATTGTGTACTACTTACGTGTGGAACCACTACTGTGTTATATAGTTCATTACATTGTTTAGAATAGACATCTGTGTTTACTCAATAGTATCACTATAATACATGACTTCATATGCTTCCAGACTAATATATTATCACAGCACTTTTTAAGGATATGGACATAACTGTGGCTCATTTGGAATATGAAGTCAAAGATCCTTTGGTCTTTCAGATGTTTTGTCTGAAGCTCCCACCTAGTAAAGCCAGTGGTGAGAAATTGTGGGTTGTAGTTCAAAAGAGCACAAAGGACAAAATTTTCCATAGTTTAAGCCAAAGAAGCAATTAATATAAAACTTTTTCTATTAAAATATAGTTTATGATGGCATTATTAAGTTTAAACTTTTGTATTATTTTTTATGTGTCTAGTCTAATTTGAAATGGCTGTCTTTCAAAAAATATTTTGACGTAAGATACTAATTTTAATTAGCTAATTATTGCCATTTTCTGAATGGTTCGTTCTTTTTATGGAAATTAAGTTGTGCATTTATTATTTAGGGCTATAAACCTAAAAAATATTTAGGATTAAACCTGTTAAGTCTTACCTCTGAACATAGAGTAGTATTGTAAATCATATCAAGATAGTTTCATTCTTACATCTCTATGCTTTTTCCATTCTAAGTATCATGTTCAACTGAATTTGTGTCATGTAATAAATTTGGGACATTGTAAATATAGAATGTAAATGTTGCTGATTTAAGAGTTAGTATTGTAAATTGGCTCTTTAAATCACTACTCATTTCAGTTTAACATTGAAGCATCTCCAAAGTACAAATATGTACATGTGTGCCTAGAAAGGCCAATACAATATTAGAAGTTTTGTATTGCTTGTTAAAAGGGTGGAGTATACAAGATAAAAGCAGTTTTCACTAGTATTGTCTAGTTTTCACTAGTATTGTACCTTCCAGTTTCTCATTAGTAGAAAAAAAGAAACCACAGTTCTGGTTCAAATGTATGGACATTTTGTAATGTAGTTTTTTGCATTTTACATC
Organism: Anolis carolinensis; assembly: GCF_035594765.1. Taxonomy (NCBI): domain Eukaryota; kingdom Metazoa; phylum Chordata; class Lepidosauria; order Squamata; family Anolidae; genus Anolis; species Anolis carolinensis. The sequence goes on along the minus strand of NC_085843.1, from coordinate 162,395,426 downwards.
TCCCCACCCCCTTCCCATCAGAAAAAAAAACAGGAGAATGTACAAAATCAGTACTTCCTAAAATAACTGATGTGAGGGCCTAGCAGGATGGGTCTTTGTTCCTAGTGAGCCAGTGACTACAGTTGTTTTTACCTTCCTGAAAACATGCTGCAGACTGGCTCAGAGACCAGCACCTGTCTATAGACACCAGTTTGAATAGCACTGGTGTAGACAACACTATTGAAGCCATAGAATCATAGAGTTGGAAGAGACCACATGGGTTATCCAGTCCAACTCCCATGTCATGCAGGAACACACAATCAAAGATGAGTATCCAGCCTCTACTTTAAAAACTCCAGAGAAAGCAACTCACCACGCTCCAAGGCAGCATATTCCACTCCCAAACAGCTCTTACTATCACAATGTTCTTCCTAATGTTTAGGTAGTATTCCCTTTCTTACAATTTGAATCCATTGCTCCATGTCCTAATCTCCAGAGCAGCAGAAAACAAACTTGCTCCCTCCTCAATGTGTCATCCTTTCAAATATTTAAACATGGTTATCATGTTTTCTCTCAGCCTTCTTTTCTCCAAATTAAACTTACCCAACTCCCGGAGCCAATTCTCATAGGGCTTGGTTTCCAAACTTTTGATCATTTTGGTCACCCTTCTCTGGACACCTTCCAGCTTGTCAATATTCTTGAATTGCGATGTCCACAGTATTCCAGATAAGGTCTGATCAAAGCGGAATAAAGGGGGGTCTATGACTTCCGTCTACCTCAATAGTATATTCCTATTGATGCAACCTAGAATTGCATTGGCTTTTAAAGCTGCCACAGTACACTCACATTCAGCTCATGGTCTGCTAAGGCTCCTAGATCTCTTTCACATGGACTGTTCTCAAGGCAGGCATCACTCAACTTACATATTATTTTTATACCTCGACTACAAAGAACGGAGCTCCCGGTGGCACAGTGTGTTAAAACGCTGAGCCGCTGAACTTGCGGGCCGAAAGGTCACAGGTTCGAATCCGGTTACCTAACAGACTTTCTATAAATGGTAAATGTCTCCTCTCTCTTACAATCCAAATAAAGAAAATACCGATTTGCCACAATTTGAAATATGCCTTCCCTTCTGTCAGACCACAATGAAGGAACTATTAAATGTAGTCTTAGTCCTTCCTACCCACCTCCAGAATATCAAGCAGATACTTTTTTCCATTTAATACTGAAACAGCAAATGCTGAGCCAAACCAAAAGAGCAAAAAAAAAGCAGAAGCAAACTGTTTCAACAGATGCTTTGTCCATAGTACTTTTTAATGTTACTGTTGTGAATGAGCCTTCCGAGCCTGTGAATGATAGTGGTGGGATCAGGAGAGGAAGGAAAAACCCTCGCGAGGAGGGCTTGTTGGAGGAGTTGCATAGGAAGAGGATCAGGGAAATTGATGGGGAGTCTTCTGAGGGGGATTCATGTGGGGATATTGAAGTGGAAATGGATGCTGGGGAAAAGGTGGTAACGGAGGAAGTGGGCACAGACTGGGGATGGGCACCGGAGGTGCTTGGGGAGGAATCAGGGCCCATGGATGCTGCTGATGCTGGAGAGGCTTGCGTATCTTCAGAAGCAGATCCCACTTGGTCTGTTTGGATGAATGAGGGTGGGTCCACAGGTGTGGATAGAGTTGGGCATGGGCAAGATGATTGGGACTCCGATGAAGAATTTGGGACGCCTGACCCAAGGGCGTTGGCTGTGTGGAGCTCTGATTCGGATTAAGAAGTTGGGACACCTGTTCCTTGGGCGTTAGAGTTTGGACATCCAGGGAGACCTGGATAAATTGGGGATGTTTGGCCATTATACTTTGCGTGTGGCAAGGTGTTGCTGGGTGCCATTGGGTTTCCTGTTCGTGTTACTGAAGACTGGACAGGAACTTTGCAACAGATGTAAGTTTGATCCGGGTTATTCTGCAACGGAGGACTGGAATTGTGTGGGTTTTCCTGGACTGCACTGCTATTACTATTTTGCATTAGCTGCTGTTCGCTCTCGTTGCTTTGGCTCTCTGAGCCATTCCGTGTTGTGGATCTCCTTTTGATGACTTGATTCCCTGGACCTTGGACTGGAACTCGACTCGGCTCTCGTCTTTGCCCTTAAACACTGCTTGGCGTCGCTCTCTGTTCCGTGGCTGCTTTCTGCTCCTGACTCCTGGCTTGTTTTCTGACCCTGACGCTGACTCCTATCCCGACCTCGGACCGGCTTGACGACGCTTCTACGCCTTGCACCTTTAAACTCCTGGCTTGGGCTTCGCTCCTGCAGCGGTTTGACACTGTCTCCCCATCCCGACCTCGGATCGGCTTGACGACCTCAGACCGGCTTCTCTCTCTGCTCCTTTAACTCCTGGCTTGGTGTTTTGCCTGCCAGTGTCCTTCAGCTCCGCTTGCTTAGCTGCTCTCAGTTGAGAGCTTTTCTGCCCTGTTTGGGTTTAAAGTTGCTTCTGTACTTCTGGGCTTTAGGTGGTTTTTTGGGGCTTCGAAGCTGTCTACTTTACTTTGTATGTTCATTCTAAGCCCGCTCTGAACTTTTGGGCTTATTTGGAGGACTTTTGGTTTAATCCGGATTATATTCCTGATTAATCCGGATTATTCGCCAATTCACGTTTTTTGGCGCTTCTTTGTTTAGACTGCTTTATAACACTGAATGTTAAGTGTTTTAAGCCATTTTTAGGTTGTTGAATTGTTTTTGGGCTATAACTGAATTAAACTCGGTTTTGCTCTCCATTGGCATCTGACTTTTGACAGTTACTTTTGGTATCTTTTGAGGTTTTGTGCAGGCAATGAAATTACTTTCTGTCAACATCTTGTTCCTCTAGTAAACTTGATAATCTTCCTGCAGATTGTATGAATAAAGAGGAAAATACTTGACATAAAGGGAATTAACTTAAAATACTTTAATTGGCTGCAAGAGTGGCCACAGCCAATTCCATTTTTTTAGGGGGGGGGAGCAGGGAAAATGAGAAGATTCAATTCTCAGTGTCAGATCAAATCTGTGCAAGAGAGATAAAGCAGAGTATAAATATTATAATAAAGTCAACGCCAAACTGCCTTTCTAGCAGAATTTTTAAACAGCTCTCTTTTTAGTCCAAGGTTTCTACATTTTTTTGTAGTAGAAAATGAGTTCACAGACTTGACATCTGAATCCAGCCACTCCCTTGCTAAACCAAGGAGTACGTACAGTGTTGTTAAAGACAAAACATGGTTACAAAAAAGATAATAGGCTATTAATAATTTCTTCAATTGTAGGAGTTCTAACTAATCTAGAATGAGCAGATCATCAAATGTTAATCTTTACAACAGGTGATTTTTTAGTCATTGCTGCTCTGAGAAAAGAGATCCACCCTGAAACTCATTGGGGAAATGTGCAGCATTGCTACTTACACCTCCAAAGGTGCCTGTTTTAAGGAAAGGGCAGCCCTCCAAGGTCTGGAGAGACACATGTGCAGTTCCTAAAACCTCTTGTGAGTTTTTTTCCAAAAATGAAAGTGACACAGAAGCCCTAAGATACCGGAGCATGATTTCTTCTTTGAACCTCAGAAGCTTGTTAATGTGCCTATTAAACCTCCAGTTTCCTAAACTATTCCTTAGGGCTTGTCTTCCAGATATTTGACCATTTTGGTTGCCATTCTCTGGAGAGACAAAAGTTGTATTTTGTCAGGGTAAAAAAAAAAAGATACCCAGTTGAAAAGCAGAGTGGGTTTTTCATGGCCTCCTTTGCCCTCCTTTCTGACCCTGGTGTGTAATTGCTTGTTGACATTCCTGGCTTGCATTCCTCACCTTAAAGACATACACACCCCTCTGGGTGCGCATGGAGCCCCTTCACCTGCTCAAAGAGCTTCCTGAAATCTCTTCTGGAAGACATACCACTCTTCTCAATGGCAGTGGCTTTAAATATGTGAGACTTTCTGGTGAAGGGGGGGCTCCCTCCCGTCCCTACCTGAGCATCTTGTAAAAATGGCAGAGAACTGCAAAGTGTGTGTGTGTGTTGTGCTGGGAACTTCTTGTCCCAGATCGGAAGCCCAGCTCTCCAAACGAGAACAACCCCTTTGGAGTTCATAGTGGTCCCCCATTGATGGAAAGAAGGTCATCTTGTGTCCCACACACTAACTTAAGACGTTGCGCACAGAAAGAAGAGAGAAAATGCAACCAGGGAAAGGGGGGAAAAAACCCTTTCCAATCTCCTCCCTCCCTTTCTTCCCACCGCAAAGGAGATCCATCCCCATTTCAGTCACGCCTTGCTTTCTCCTCTTGCATGTGCCCGGTTAGGGATCTGCAAGGGAAACCAGCAAACAAGGTTAAACAAGGAGCAAGGAATTCCCTGCCTTGCTCCAAACTTCTCCACAAAATAGTGAGAAGGAAGGAAAGAGGTTGCAGAAAGGAGAGGAACAGCCTGGGCGTCTTGCCAGTGGAGAGCTGTTTGGGTAAGTTTGGTCGAGCTTTGCTTTTCTCTAGACATTGGGCAGAAGGTTGGATGGGGGCTTATCGGATGTAAAGACCTGAGTGATGCTGTGGACTTTGTGCTCTCAATCCCACACTATTGAAAAGTGATCCAGAGTTTCCTCCCAAGAGGCTGATCTTCAGGTATTTTCAGATTGGGAAGCCTGCCTCCAGAGAGCGCACTAGGAAGCATGCGTGACCCGGAGCATCCTCATGTTTTGGTCCCAGCAATACACTTTCAGGATGAGATTGAACAGTTGGAAAATTTGTATACAGTATTTATATATTTAGAAAATAAGGGGAACAAACCTGTAATAGAAACAATGGAATGTTAGAAATACAAATTCTAATAGGCTGGTCTGGGGTGAAGGGTCAGCACTAGGCGAGGGGAAACAAGGGGAAGGCAGATAGAGGTAAATATAACAAATATGTAATGGAGTTAGAGGATGAATATATTATAGAAGGACCAAGAAAATCACAGGTTCGAATCCAGGGAGCGGAGTGAGCGTCTGCTGTTAGCCCCAGCTTCTGCGAACCTGGAAATTTGAAAACATGCAAATGTGAGTAGATCAATAGGTACCGCTCTGGCATTAAGGTAACAGCGGTCCATGCAGTCATGCCGGCCACATGACCTTGGAGGTGTCTACGGACAACGCCGGCTCTTCGGCTTAGAAATGGAGATGAGCACCAACCCCCAGAGTGGGTCATGACTGGACTTAACGTCAGAGGAAACCTTTACCTTTACTTATTCTATGTGTATGTTGATTTGCAAGTTTAACTGTACCGCTATGGTGTGGGAGCAGTTATAGTCATGTGATTGTACTATGTTCAGACTCAGGACTCCATTTTGTATTCAGTATCTGGTATCCATCTCAGTGGAGGTGGATGTGTGTCTGTTTAACACCTCAGTGGAGGTGGATGCATGTTGCTATTTGGACTTCAGTAGAGAAGTATGACTTATGGAATTCAGTGAGTACAAGTATACCTAAAGACTATGGACTATTGATTAAGAATGATACCCTGTGTACTTAACACACACAGAGAGAACTACATCCTATCTATAACTAAACTTCAGTAAATGTGCCTGTATGGTGAATTAATATAAGATGTTTGTGAGTAAACAAGATATGTTATTTTTCAAAGAAGACTTTGTTTTTTTTTGTTTTTTTTTTATCTCTGAATGCATATTTTAAACGAAGATGTTTCAAGGGAGTGTATATATTTTGGGCAATTACAATTACAACAGCAAATTCAACCATCCTCTGCTAACCAAATATATTTTTGTAATGGCATGTCTTTGGCCTTGGCAGTTCAAAGACATGGCTCTTCAGTTTAACAGCTGAGTTACCTGTGTGCCATTACATGAATGCTTATGAATATCACTTGTTCAAAGGGTTGACTTCTAACAAGGTCATGCTTTTCATGCTTTTCCACATGCTCATGGAGATTCACATTTGTCAAACGGATACAACATCATTTTAACCTTTTCAATAAAGTTATGACTGCCATTTATTTCCAAAGGGATATGTGCCCAGAGACTGGGTGCAGTTTTTTCCAATACTATTTACTTTATTATTATCTTGCCTTTCTCCCAATAGAGGGACTCAAGGTAAAGTAACACAATGCAATGTAAAACAATACACAGTAACGTTATGTAGTAATTACTGTATTTACAAATTTAGCACCAAAACATTGCAATGTATTGAAAACATTGACTACAAAAACATTGACTACTAAAAAATTGTCTTCAAATAAAGATAGAATTGCTACCTAGAGAAATAGCGGTGGATCTGGGCGGGAGTCAGACTGCGTTGGATACTACAGAATGTTGGATGAGTGAAGGTTGGATAAGTGAGATTCTACTCTAACATAAAACCGATATAACTGCACAGAGCAGATCCAACTGTTCATTTATTAAACATTTTTAAAAGGTTTTATTGCATGATTTAATGACATACAAAATGTAAAAAGGAAATTAGAGATAATCAAGTACACATAATACAGGTATTCCATTCCCCCAAACAAGTACATTGCCACATTCTCTTGTATGTACCACTTCCCCATAATATATTGTAATACAGAAATACATATGTTTTGACTTCTAATAATATAGGGAAAGGGAAAGCTTTCCCCCTGACATTAAGTCCAGTTGTGTCCGACTCTGGGGGTTGGTGTTCATCTCCATTTCTAAGCCAAAGAGCCGGCGTTGTCCGTAGACACCTCCAAGGTCATGTGGCCAGCATGACTGCATGGAGCGCTGTTACCTTCCCGCCAGAGCGGTACCTATTGATCTACTCACATTTGCATGTTTTCAAATTTCCAGGTTGGCAGAAGCTGGGGCTAACAGCAGACGCTCACTCCGCTCCCTGGATTCGAACCTGTGATTTTCTTGGTCCTTCTATAATATATTCATCCTCTAACTCCATTACATATTTGTTATATTTACCTCTATCTGCCTTCCCCTTGTTTCCCCTCACCTAGTGCTGACCCTTCACCCCAGGCACTCATTCCGCTCCCGGGATTTGAACCTGGGACCTTTTGGTCTGCAAGTTCAGCAGCTCAGCGCTTTAACACACTGTGCCACCAGGGGCCCCTCACACATAGAATACAGGTTAGCAAATATATACATTAACAAATAAATATGAAAGGCTTGGGAGGTTGCTATTTTCAACAAATAGATTACAATAAAATACTGATTGAATCAGTATTGACCCTTTTCCCAGAGTACCTTTGTACTTTCTAAGTAACTCATCAAACTACAAATCCCAGGATTTGCAAAGATGAAACTATTTTAATAAAGTGGCATGAATCTGGTGGAGCTGCATAGTGCAGGCAGAATCTACAATAGGTAGATCACCTACATATTTTTCTAAACCTAATGGCTATCCTGGCTGAGAATGGTGGGGGTTATTCAACAACATAACTGGAGGGTACCAGGTGCAAGAAGGAAGTATCTAACATTCTTTTCAGTTCATGAGAGCAGTCAGTGCCTATGAATTTCAATGACTAATGGCAAATTCTGAGTGCCTTTCTTGTGTTTTTACCAAAATAAGGCAGCTGCTCTTTACAGTTCAGAAATCAAAAATGGGTAATTTATACCATTCAGCTTTGATTGAGAACAAAATCCTGTTTGCAACCCACACAGAGAGATGGGAAGACAACTTGCTCCTTTGTCTAAATCCTGATGCCTTGGGACTGATGCCAGCTTCCTGGAAACATACCTGTACGCTTAAGAACTTGAGTAAAATGGATACTTTTCTGTAAATGTAGCCACTACCTGATCTTATCGCTTATTTGAGCTCATCTGCTTTGCTAGGCATCACACTGAAGTGGGTTTCCTGGAGCAACTGGGAAGAATGTAGCTCATTTTCTGAGTCAAAGCAATGAGATAGACCTGTGAGATAAAGCAGAAATGAAGCCGTTGTGAAGAAGGGATTTCTTATAGCGGGAGGAAACATGCAATGGTCCAAATTTGATAATGGCATCTCTAGTGAAAAGTCTGTGATAATATGGCTGGGAAAGCCCTAAACTGAAACATTGGATGAAGCATTGTACAAAAGCAACCTAAACAACTTTAGCATCTAAACATTTCTTTGATTAATTACATTCATTCCTCCCTCTTTACAATCAAAGATTGTAAACACACAGTAGAGTCTGTGATAGAGCTATTATGTTTCAAAATATGTCTGGAAGTGAATTATTCATTGTAGCATTATGGAAATTGTACCCAACTCCCTTTCAGTAACTGGGCATCTTTGTATACTTCACTTTCATTTCACTTCACTTCACTTTATTTCTTAATTAGTCGCTCTCCACCAGAGTGCTCCGGGCGACTTACAATTTAAAATATCACTCCACAATATAAAAACATTCAACATAAAAACATTCAACAGTGACTATTTGGCAAATTAGATCTAATTTACTTAAATGCACAACCAAACAGCCAAGTCTTGAGCGGTTTTACAAAAGGTCACAACTCTGACATTGCTCTAACATATGGAGGCAATGAGTTCCACAGAACTGGAGCATAGGTCGAAAAGGCTCTACGCCTTGTAGCTTCCAGGTGTACATATATATACTACATATGTACACCACAGAGAGGTTTTCAGAAGTCCTGAAATGGTCCACATTATTATCATTCTGGTAGATTCTCAGATGTGATGGTTCAGTGAGGATGTATGCTAATCTAGTCTTTTGTATTATAATTATAATCCAGAAGATTATGCTGCTATCTTCACTTTAGCCAATACCTGGCCCTATCTATGCTACTTGCCTTTGCCCGGCCCTTGTATATCTTGATCACGTCCATTGTACTATGGTAATTGGGCTTCCTGAGTATTGTTTATGCAGCTGTCTGATATTCTTATGTTATATTTTAATTGTGTTTTTAAACTGTTTTGCTACTTTTATTGTTTTTACTTTACCTATGTTTTTACTTTGATGGATGAATGGTATTGTATTTATGGGCATTTGCCACATGTGTAAGCCATCCTGAGTACCATTTGGGAGATGGGGAAGGGTATAAAAATAAAGTTGTTGTTGTTGTTGTTATTATTATTATTATTATTTTCCAGACACAAAAATCCAGCCTAAAGTTGTTCTGAGTTGTACAGAATTGTAAGGGTGTCTTATTGTGGGCCTCATTCTGTTGTGCATTCAAATATTAGTACAGTAGAGTCTCACTTATCCAACACTCACTTATCCAACATTCTGGATTATCCAACGCATTTTTGTAGTCAGTTTTCAATACATCGTGATATTTTGGTGCTAAATTCGTAAATACAGTAATTACTACATAGCATTACTGTGTATTGAACTACTTTTTCTGTCAAATTTGTTGTATAACATGATGTTTTGGTGCTTAATGTGTAAAATCATAACATAATTTGATGTTTAATAGGCTTTTCCTTAATCTCTCCTTATTATCCAACATATTCGCTTATCCAACATTCTGCCGATCCGTTTATGTTGAATAAGCAAGACTCTACTGTACCTTAAATCCAAATAGGTCAGCATCAAATGAGAAATGGTCATATGAATAACTAAACACAGTTTTAAGTGATTTTTCATCTTGCTCTTCATTATTTTTCCATTTGTCTTCCTGTCCTCAGTTTCATAAGGCTGCAATAGCAGCTGGTGTCTCCCATGTTGATTGGGTGGTGAATTTGCTCTGGGCTTTACTCTGAATTTTAAAGGAGCTCTTCAAAGCTCTGGGGGAAGTATGTCAAGGAAAAATGGAAGTTAAAAGTCATTCAGATTTTTGGATGTCCCAGATTCCAAGATAAAACTGTAATCTGGCCTGGGTTTGAAAAGCGAAGGTACCTTCACTCTGACTTCCACTTGTTTTAGCAAACAAAACCTAATGTTTCCGAACCACAACCTCTACAGGGTTGCTGAAATGAAGACATCTTGGAAGAGTTATGTGTTGGCTTTCATGTGAGGTCAATTGCGTTTGGTACTAAACACAAATTCTGTAGATACAGGTGATAATTCCATTTCATGTCATTTTTCATAAGAATTTTCCAAAATGAACAAACCTCTTCATACCAAAGATAGAAGAGACTGGGATTTAAAAACTACGCACATGGACAAAACATAAACAGACAGATTAGGTAAAGGTAAATGTTTTCCCCTGACGTTAAGTCTAATTGTGTCCGACCCTGGGGGTTGGTGCTCCTCTCCATTTCTAAGCCAAAGAGCTGGTACTGTCCGTAGACACCTCCTAGGTCATGTGGCTGGCATGACTGCATGCAGCGCCATTACCTTCCAACTGGAGCAATACCTATTGATCTACTCACATTTGCATGTTTTTGAACTGCTAGGTTGGCAGAAGTTGGGGCTAACAGCAGGAGCTCACCCCATGTCCCAGATTCAAACTGCTGACCTTTCAGTTAGCAGGTTCAGCAGCTCAGCAGTTTAATCCGCTGCACCACCGGGGGCTCCAAATGGATTAGCTTGGCTAAAGATACAGACTGCTTAAATCTTAAAAGTCTAGATATGAATCCCAGTATATACTGCTGAATTAGGATTTCTGCCTCTTGTTCTGCAAGGCCAGGAGGTAAAATGTAGGCTTCTCATTTCTAGGAATAGCTGTTAAAAGAGGTGAAGAAATCTAGTTAGTTTTTGAAGACTTCAACGTGATGTGCTATAATTCCAATATGTTTTGAGGGCTTTAAAAAAAACTAAAGTGTAAGAAAATGACATTGATAGATTTCCCTGTTCCATAGCTCAGCAGCTCCTTCTTCTTTTTATTCCTAGTTTATGTATCTTGCATTTGGTATGTTGGTAGGTCCCAAGCTCATAAACCTCAAAGCAAGAACATGGTAAATCAGACAAGCCTGAAGATTGTAAACATGGGATTTCTATCCTAAGATTGCAGTACAAATGTGGGTCACAACAGTGTTGACAAACAAGAGCCCTACTAAAAGGAGCTATTTCTTGAGTGGTCCTATGCAAACTGAATGAACTTCTCTTTAGAGCAGTGGTTCTCAATCTGTGGGTCACCAGATATTTTGGCCTTCAGCTCCCAGAAATCCTAACAGTTGGTAAACTAGCTGGGATTTCTAGGAGTTGTAGGCCAAAACACTTGGGGACCCACAGGTTGAGAACCACTGCTTTAGAGGTTTATAATTTGTCAGCCAAAGTAAACATAAACCTAACTGACTCACCCAACCTCCTCAAAACTTATGATTCATAATAACAGATGTATCTAGTTGCATTGGAAGGCTTAAAATAAACAAGTCTCTTGCTTGCAACAAAACATAATAAATAGAAGTCTAATAAATAGGAATCTGCATCTTTGTTGATCTTTAAAATTACAGCTGCATCTACACAAGGAAGTACTTCTGTAGCAGCCCTTTGTAACAGCTAGCATTTCCTTACAATAATATTTTAATGACTACTTTCTTACTAAAATGGTGGTGATGTTATACAAGTGCTGTAACCTCTTTTAAGAAATCGTATGAGAAAGCTCATGCCTAGTGAGTGCCTTTCTTTTTGGTACATTGGCTTCCCATCAAACATAATGTTCAGTTTTGGATCACTTTCTTTTTTCACAGCCCTTGTTTGGTAAATTGGCTTCTCATCACATCTGCAGGGCAGATATATACTTAAGATTAAATACATTTGCCTTACATGTTTTAATTGTACAGTATGTATGTTCATTGAGAATGCACTTCTGACCTCTCTCAGTTGAAGTCCCATTCCAATTTGCAAATCTAAACATTCAAAATCCTTTACTGATACAGATCTGAAAACTGATATTAAAAGAGCACTGACTGATGTAACTGTGTTTCTGTGCTCATGTCTTCCTCTAAAAGAGTAAAGTAGGGCACCTAGGTGAAAAAGTTTCCCTGGAGTAGTCTGAGATCTCAAGGAGAGATAAGAAGGCCATGAAAACCTCTTTATCTCCCCAAATTCAGTGTCACGATGGATTCCCTTGCTCACCTGCCAGATCTGACAAGTAGGGGCCTGTTTTTGGAAATTTGCAGTTAGATAGTTCTGGAGTTGTGAATCTGTGCCCTTAGGGAATGGGAGGAAAGTGTTCTTATCATACTGGCATGTGCCAAAAGATGGAGTACAGAACAAAGGAAACAAAATAATTGAAGGACTCCTGGGTTGCTGTTATATCTGTAGGTTTCTTTAATTAAATACAACACCAAAGTTGAAAGAGGTTTGGAATGCCACGCAAATTTCAACTCTTGTCTCCTAGAATCCCAGAATCAAAACATTACACAACACTGGGTCTGAGTAATTCTCAATTGCACGCTATTCATATAATCCAGGTTTTTGGGACAGGGAAGATTGATTATATTTGGTAAAGGGAAAAGATAAAGTATTTTTGAAGATTCAATGTGTACATCAGGACAGGAAAATCTCTGGACTTCCAAACATTCTAGGAATGAACTCCCATAATACCAGACCATTGCCATGTTGTCAGAAAATCTGATGGGAGAAGGAGTTTAACATAGTATGGACAGCCATATGTGCCATACTGCCAGTTCATATGTCCATGCAAAATATGGGAAAATGAAATTCCACGACAAGTAACATGGAACAGTCAAATACCTAGATTACTGATATACCACCACAGTTGGTTCTTCCACTGCTAAAGTTTTGGTCAAATAAAATTATTTTAGGACTTCATTAAATGCAGTATGAGGAGCATCTTCTCCCTGCTTCTCGTTCCATGGAGCCCATCACATGATGCTGGGCCATTTCTGGCAGGGCTCCATGAGGCTCCATTTCAGCAGTGGAAAAAAAATGAAGCCCAGAGTGCCCCTGGAGGAGTCGGGTGTTTACCCTACACCAGTGGTTCTCAACATGGGGTCCCCAGATGTTTTTGGCCTACAACTCTCAGAAATCCCAGCCAGTTTACTAGATGTTAGGATTTCTGGGAGTTGAAGGCCAAAAACATCTGGGGACCCCACGTTGAGAACCACTGCCCTACACCTCATTGAAGAAGGCGAAGAGGTAGTGGGGAAAGAAGGGGAAATGACACAGGAAGAAAAAAGACAGACCCAAATGGAAGGGAACAGAGCCTGACGGCTCACTCCAATAAATAAATACATACATACATACATACATACATACATACATAAATAACTTTATTCTTGTACCCCGAAGGGACTCGGGGTGGCTTACATAACAAAAACAACTCATACATTTAAAACACAATATAATAACATAGTTATAAAAGCAACATAACATGACAATGATTAAAACCAAGACATCAACTTCTATGTACAGAGGGTGATTAATGCAAAACTCTAAGCAAAGTCCATGAGAAAAATAGAGACGGGTGAAGGAGGACAAGGAACCGATTGCGTTAAAACACTAAAACCTATAAAATGGGGGACAATATTAAAGTGCAGCACCGTTTGAAAACAAGATACATGGCTGGTGGCCTCTTCACTCAAAAGCTCACTGGAACATCCATGTTTTTAGACTCCAGTGGAAGGTGGACAATGAAGGAGCCAGTCTAATCTCCCTGGGACAGGAGAACTCCGATGGCCTAGGGCAGGGGTCCCCAAACTTTTTAAACAAGGGGCCAGTTCATGATCCTTCGGACCATTGGAGGGCCGGACTATAGTTGGCCACCAAGCAATAATCATTAATAATAACAATAATAATAACAACAATAATAATAAAAAGAGGGTTGGAAGAGACCCTTTGGGCCATTGAGTCCAATTCCCTTCTGCCTTTGTGCACCGAAAGCACAAGCAAAGCACCCCTGACAGATGGCCACCCAGCCTCAATGTTAATAATAATAATAATAATAATAATAATAATAATAATAATAATAACAACAACAACAACAATAAAGAGGGTTGGAAGAGACCCCTTGGGCCATTTAGTCCAACCCCCTTCTGCCTCTGTGCACCAAAAGCACAAGCAAAGCATTATTTATTTATTTACAGCATTTATATTCCGCCCTTCTCACCTCGAAGGGGACTCAGGGTGGTTCACATTGCACACATAAAGGCAAACATTCAATGCCATAACATAGAACAGAAACAGAGATGAGATGCAGGCACAGGCGGGCCTCGAACTCATGATCTCTTGCTCAGAGTGATTTGTTGCAGCTGGCTGCTAACCAGCCTGCACCACAGCCCAGCCTCTGACAGATGGCCACCCAGCCATCTCTGACAGATGGCCACCCAGCCTCAATGTTAATAATAATAATATTAAGGGTTGTAAGAGAAGAGACCCCTTGGGTCATTTAGCCCAACCCCCTTCTGCCCTTGTGCTGTGGGGGCCGTATAAATGGCTTCGATGGGCCGCATCCGGCCCCCGGGCCTTAGTTTGGGGACCCCTGGCCTAGGGGATAAAAGCCTTGCAACTTGAAGGTTGGGTTGCTGACCTGAAGGCTGCCAGGTTCGAATCCCACCCGGGGAGAGCACGGATGAGCTCCCTCTATCAGCTCCAGCTCCATGCGGGGACATGAGAGAAGCGTCCCACAAGGATGGTAAAAACATCAAAACATCCGGGCGTCCCTGGGCAACGACCTTGCAGACGGACAATTCTCTCACTCCAGAAGCAACCCAGGTTGCTCCTGACACGAAAAAAAAAAAATCTCCCTGGGGAGTGAGTTCCAGAGTTTGGGAGACACTACTGAGAAGGCTCTCTCTCTTGTCTCCACCAACTGTGCTTGAAACAGAGGTGGGAGCGAGAGAAGAGCCTCCCCGGAAGATCTTAGGGCAAGAGACAAGAGTTCAATGTCCCTTACTTTACCCCTCTGTTGCACGCTTTACCCCTGCCTATCTACTGAGGTCCTTAGCAGACAAACACTTTCAGATGTCAGATCAGCATATACATCTGTAGGACATTTTTTCCTCAAAGGATCATAGAGCTATCAATTTACCTTCAGTCTAGATCTCTGGTGGGCGTCTGCGGTCCTCCAGATGTTGTTATAATTCCCAGCATTCCTCACAATTGCCCAGCCGGCTAAAGCTGAAAGGAGTTGTAATCCAACAATCTGGAAGACCACAGATGTCTATACTTAAGGTGTATTGGCCAGGCCCAGATATGCTTGGATAAACCTATATCATACACTATCTCTTTCTCTCTGTCTCTAAAAGAATACAGGACTGGATTTGTTGACTATTAAATAAGATCCAAAATACATATTAGCGGTGTCTTTATTAGGCCAGCCAGAAAGTGATAAGAGAATATGCTCCCTCATTTCTGCATCAGGCAAATTTAGTAACAAAAGTGACACTGGATTTCTGGGTTTTCTGGGCTGTATGGCCATATTCCAGAAGCATTGTCTCCTGACATTTCACCCACATCTATAGCAGGCATCCTTAGAGGTGGTGAGGTCTGTTGGATGCCTGCCATAGATGTGGATGAAACGTCAGGAGAGAATGCTTCTGGAACATAGCCATACAGCCTGGAAAACTCACAGCAACCCAGAGATTCCGGCCTTGAAAGCCTTTGACAACACAAAAGTGACACTGTTGGAGCTACAAAAGTCTACTACTGGTCTGCATTCTGTGGTTTTGGATGCTAAAATAAGAATATTTCCATGCAAGCTGAAAGCTATGTCCCCACCTCCCACTGCACCCCTAAAGACTATTGGTGGATCAACAGAGGCAAATGCTGTGAGCGAAGGACTGAAAAGACTTTCGTTTCTTTGCTGTCGCCATAACGTTTCCTTAGAGAACTGTTTTGACCCTTCTAGTGAGGCCAAAAAACCCACAAGTTTGTATTTGTATGAAAATGCTTTCATTGTAACATCAAAATTGCAAACTGCAGGCCAACATGTTTTAATGATCTCCAGGATATTTCTTTTACATCCCATGCCGGATTTTTAACCACCTGATGAAGAAGCCACTGAAAACTAGCACCAAGTTTTCTGTATCTCTAGTTCTTATTTCCCTGTCTGCCAGTGTACAAAAATACACTCTTTCCCAGGAATCTACACCACAATCTGCTACAAGATACTATATCTGAAATCTCAAAGTTTAAATGAAGCTGTATAAATTGGCGATGAAGGACTAAATATAGCATAGTGCATGACTTCCAAGCAATAGATCAAGACTCACCAGTGACTCATGGCAGCTTTCTGCAAAAGTCACCAGCCTACGGTTTACAGGCACAATTTTAATGGAAAGTTTTTGCTAGAGTAAACTTGGGCACTAGTCAACTAGATAGAGGCCAGATCTATGTTTATTCAAACGTGCCACTACTGTTTAGAGCAGCATATGGAGGTTTATAAGTAACTCGTAATTTTGAAAGGTACTCATGTGTAATCTACGACCAAAAGTGTGCCCCAGCCTGTAGAACTATATTTGCTTTCCTTTGGCAGCAGAAGCTTAAAAGTATACATACTGCAGAATATATACTGCAGTACAATCACTTATATTCCAGTTTGCCATAACAGAAACATTTGTTATTAGAGATTTTTCCAAACTATGTTATCTTTTTTAGAAGATCCACAGTTTTGTAAGAAAAATGCTCGCTCCATATCTAACAACCCATATGTATAAGTGAGCCAGGATACCTTATTATAGGGTTATTTTTGGAAAGTTCATTTTAATGTTCCAAATTATCTCTTTTTTCCTCCTTTAAAAGTGGTTTGGAAAGATGTTTTGCTGAAATGAAGGGGGAGGTTTGTCAGCATTTCGGCACTACTTACTTGAACAGAAGTAGATAAAAATAATTGAGACAGGTTGGGAAGCAAAAGAGAGAAGTTTGAGGAGTGCTTCCCCATGACAGCTGATGTGTGCCAATGCATGTTAATAATAATAATAATAATAATAATAATAATAATAATAATAATAATAATAATAACACTTGATCTTAGCCAAAAGACCTCCATTGTCAACCACTTGTTTCCAACAATGGGGGCATGGCTGGCAATGCAGCGTTTTGGCAACGCTGCGCAGCTGCGAGAAGTAGGAAGGGGGGAGGGTTGACGTCAGAGGCGGCAGAATTTGGTGGGGAATGAGTTTCTAAGCTCATTTATCGCTATGATAAGTGCCTAGATTTGAATGGCGACTATGTGAGATGTGGTATTTGGGTGTGGCTTTCAACTGCATATGGTAAATATTTTCTCCTATACTTTGTTCATTTTTAATTCCAAAATATAATGTACTTTCTGGATAGCCCTCGTAGTTATTTAAGTATGTTCGTTGCACGTTGCCGTGAAATTGTAGTTGATCTTTATAAAATAAAGGTATCATCTCCTATGGGTTTTGGACTATGAATTTGTTTTTATGGATGAATATAGTCATCTTCATTTTGTATAGTAGTTTTCAGCTTTGGGAGCCAACAAAACATAGTTAGCCTTTGGTGCTATGCACCTTGACATGGTGTGATGGTATTTGAGTTCAATTGCTCTGCATTGGCAGAAAAATGTTTTGATGGGTATGATCATTCCAACAAACCAGACTTCCCTGAAACTGTGAAAAACTCTGAATAATCCAAACTCTGATCTGTGATCTGATTACATCTAAAGAAAAATAAAAACGAAGGGTAATAAACATTATTTTTCAGACTCTTTTAAAGGTGTTGTAATCTGCTAAGTTGTTTAATGTGTTTTATCTTGTTTAAATTATTATTCTTTCCTGCAGGCTCATGGAAAAACAAACTTGTTTAGCTTCTTCTAGTTTGTGTGTTCTTCCTAATATTTTGCCATCTTGACCACACTCAGAAATTATTTGGCCATACATGTCCTGGTTTTCATTTGTGAAATGTTGAGGACTTAGGTGTCTAGGCAGAAGAAAAATAAGGCTAAGCACCAGTGGGAAACTGAGATCCTCAACTTCGCAGGTCTGAGCCCAACCTAACATTGGCAACTACGGAGCCTGCCTCCAGCATTGGCACTGTGAATCATCTTTTTGCATGAACTATGAAATTAGTACATCTCTCCAAGCACATAAAGAGTACTAAGATACATGCTAAAGATATATTCCCCCAGGGCTTCCCAAATTATGGGAAAAGAGAGAGAGTGGGAGTTATGAGCAGTTACTGCCAAGACACATGTTAGGAACTGTACAATGTTGATTGTCTAATTGACCCCTGAACTAAAGGACTACAACTATCCATATTTTTTTTTGAATAAATCTTGCCTCCGCTGCTCTTTGTTTAATTAGTTATGTGTAATAAGGAACAGATAATGTTTCCCATTACATCAGGAGAAGAAAGCTATCAGTAGCTATCTCCAGTATGCTAGCTTTGTTGTTGTTGTATGCCTTCAAGTCATTTCTGACTTATGGCAACCTTAGATGAAACTGTCACAGGTTTTTCTTGACATGTTGTGATCAGAGTAGAGATAGGAAGGCCTGGGAAAAATTGGAAAATGTTGGGGGAAAAACAGGTTTTTTTCATTCCCCCCTCCCCAATTTTTCTGCCCCCCCCCTTTTTCCCCATTTCCCCAATTTTTCTGGTTCGTTTCCAGACCTTCCCATCTCTAGATCATACATACGGGAAGTTTTTGCCTTTCTCTGGGTCAAAGAAGGTGCGACATGATCAGGAGTCAATACAAAGAAAGGATTCCCTGAAATGCACAGGCAAGAGGCCACTATAGAAATGTAAACCAATAATATGAACTATAAAACAGTAATTAAACCAAAATATAATCCATGTGTTATCAACACACATACATTCATAGAAAGTATATAGAAAACTCTATATTCAGAGTTTGTGGGTCCAATGCCCACCAGAGTTTATGTTCCACATAAGTCACTAATTGTGAGTCCAAATTTAAATGTCCAAGTAAGTGAATCCTTTTATGAAATCCAATGTTTTACACAAGTCCAAGGTTAGTCACCGTCCACGACCGGTTTCGACTGTGTAGTCTTCCTCAGGTGGTGGTTATGCAGGTATAGAGAACCTAGAGCAGTCAATATCGTTCTTCGAGTATATAATTTCAATGTGTCATTATCAATGACGGAGTGGACCTACAGGGAATACATACGAGTGGCTAGAAACACTTGTACAGGATAAAAATTACAAATTACAAAGTATAGTAAAAGCATTGAAGACAGGAGCATGCATACTCACATAAACTCTCCTATATAAACTCTCCTACAGAGGTGCTCTGCTACTGGTTTGATTCCTTAGGCAAGCACAGGAGAAGCAGGTATGTGTGTTGATAACACATGGATTATATTTTGGTTCAATTACTGTTTTATAGTTCATACTAGCTGTGCCCGGCCACGCGTTGCTGTGGCTTAGTCTGGTGGTGTTGGTCAGTCTACATTAGGTTGTATTTATGCTGTGACCTCCACCTTCTTTATATTCACATTAGTAGTAGTACAGTATTTGAAGTCTGTTTCTGTCAAGGACAGAACGCCACAAGGTTCAAGATAACAGAGTTTATTTCATTACAGAACTTAAAAATGCCCGTAAAACACAAGGGCCAGGCAATTTTAGCCTTTAGGAGCAAAAAAGGGACAAGGAAAAAAACGTACAAAAGATAAACCGGATTAAACCGAAGTTTAATCCGGGTAAAAACAAACTGCTTGCTTCAGCCTGAGGGTAAACAAAACAAAAGCCGAGGAACAAAAGATACAAAAGAATGCAACTAATTGGCAGCAGATTCCTCTCTGCTGCCAACACTGTGCTTAGAGGAACTTGCGTCGCTCCCACACACACAGCAGACAGGATTTCCAACACGAACAGATCAGCCAAGGATTGTAGCAGAAGAGTAGACCCAGTTCCTTTCCGTGGTTCAAAGCCAGAAGTAGACGTTTGTAGTTTCCAAGTCCAGAAGGGGGAAGACAAGCCGTGGTCAGTTCAATCCAAGTTTTCAAAGCAGGAGATGGCGTCCGTCAAGAAGACGACGGAAGGTCAAGCTAATAAGAGTAAGCACAGGTTTGCACAAACAAATGCCCACACAATTCCTCCCGCCGTCTGACCCTGAATTCCAAAACAACTTACGTCTCAGCACAGGAAAAAACACCAGTCTTCAGGAAAGCGTCCCACACAGATCCCAAGCGTTCGTCCAGATTACCTTGCCCAACGCAATTTGCAATTGCTCCCAAGCCCCATTTTATGCCAGTTACAAATCCTCATCACTGTCAGCTGTCCTCCTTAACCCGGGCGTTTCCTCATCACTTTCCTCATCAGAGCTGGAACACCTCTGACTACGCCCCACAGCATCTCCAGCTGTGGATCCCGTCCCATCCCTCCAGCTAAGCCATGGGTCTAATCCTGAAAGTCCCCATTCATCTTCTATCCCATCATGACCAGTGGCACCCAATTCCTCCCTTACCCGAGTCCAATCCATCTCATCCTCCTCCGAGCTAACCAGCCCCTCCTCCATTCTCTCCGTAAACCCCTCAAAAGACTCTTCGTCAGACGGTGCTGCAAAAATGTCTCGCAGTCTTTTTCTTTCTCGCTCCTCGAGAGTATCTGACTCTCGAGGAGTCTTACGCCCACGTCTGTCAGTAACAGAGCCATGAGGCTCAATCATAACAGTTACCTTCTTCAATTTTTGTGTTGATTGATAATTGCTTGAGATCCCTGTTGTCTTTGGTTTGTTGTTAGTTGTAATGTCTGATTCTGCTGAGTGCGGTTTATATTTTTATTGTGGTACAATAGTCTTTTTTTGTTTTGCCTGTGTAGGTGTTTATTATTGTTGTTGTTGTAGTGGTCATGAAGGTTGGATAAGTTAGATGTTACTGTATTGTTTTTTGAGGCGCAGTGTAGCACTGACTGGCCTCTCAGCCTCAGTGCCTGGCTGTTTCTTGCCTGTGATGGTGTTGATTCTTATTGTTGTTGTTGTTGTCATTGTTATTATTGTAATTGTTTTTTTGGAGGCCAAGTATGAATGTAGGGATTGGGGAGGTGGATGAGTTGTGTTGTCAAATTTTGTATTTGTTATAGTCACAATGCGTTGTTGTGAGTTTTGTGGGTCCGGATTGTGGTTTTGTGGTGTGGTTGTGTTGTTACAACTGAGAGGCAAGGCTTTTGTGTTGTGTTGCCAAGTTTTGTATTTCTGGGGCGTTTAGTTGTGTGCCAAGTTTTGTATTTCTGGGGCGTTTAGTTGTGTTGTTATAGTCACGATGCACTGTTGTGAGTTTTGTGGGTCCGGATTGTGGTTTTGTGGTGTGGTTGTGTTGTTACAATCGGGAGGGAATGCTTTTGTGTTGTGTTGGCAAGTTTCGTATTTCTGGGCCGTTTATTTGTGTTGTTATAGTCATGATGCGTTGTTGTGAGTTTTGTGGGTCCTGTGTGGTTTTGTGGTGTGGTTGTGTTGTTACAACTGGGAGGCAAGGCTGTTGCATTGTTTTGGCAAGTTTTGTATTTCTGGGGTGTTTAGTTGTGTTGTTATAGTCATGATGCGTTGTTGTGAGTTTTGTGGGTCTGGAATGTGGTTTTGTGTTGTGGTTGTGTTCTTACAACTGGGAGGCAAGGCTTTTGCATTGTGTTGTCAAATTTTGTATTTCTGGGGTGTTTAGTTGTGTTATATTCACGATGCGTTGTTGTGAGTTTTGTGGGTCCGGATTGTGGTTTTGTGGTGTAGTTGTGTTGTTACAACCGGGAGAAAAGGCTTTTGTGTTGTGTTGTCAAGTTTTGTATTTCTGGGGCGTTTAGTTGTGTGCCAAGTTTCGTATTTCTGGGGCGTTTAGTTGTGTTGTTATAGTCACGATGCATTGTTGTGAGTTTTGTGGGTCCGGATTGTGGTTTTGTGGTGTGGTTGTGTTGTTACAACCGGAAGGCAAGGCTTTTGCGTTGTGTTGTCAAGTTTTATATTTCTGGGGCATTTAGTTGTGTGCCAAGTTTCGTATTTCTGGGGCGTTTAGTTGTGTTGTTATAGTCACGATGCATTGTTGTGAGTTTTATGGGTCTGGATTGTGGTTTTATGGTGTGGTTGTGTTGTTACAACCTGGAGGGAAGGGTTTTGCGTTGTGTTGCCAAGTTTCGTATTTCTGGGGCGTTTAGTTGTGTTGTTATAGTCACGATGCATTGCTGTGAGTTTTATGGGTCTGGATTGTGGTTTTATGGTGTGGTTGTGTTGTTACAACCTGGAGGGAAGGGTTTTGCGTTGTGTTGCCAAGTTTTGTATTTCTGGGGCGTTTAGTTGTGTTGTTATAGTCACGATGCGTTGTTGTGAGTTTTGTGGGTCCTGTGTGGATTTGTGGTGTGGTTGTGTTGTTACAACTGGGAGGCAGGGCTTTTGCATTGTGTTGCCAAGTTTTGTATTTCTGGGGCGTTTAGTTGTGTTGTTATCGCATGATGCGTTGTTGTGAGTTTTGTGGGTCTGGATTGTGGTTTTGTGGTGTGGTTGTGTTGTTGTAACCTGGAGGCAAGCCTTTTGCATTGTGTTGCCAAATTTCATATTTCTGGGATGTTTAGTTTTGTTGTTATAGTCACTGCGCAAACAACTTTATCATTTTATATATATAGACTAGCTGTGCCCGGCCACGCGTTGCTGTGGCTTAGTCTGGTGGTGTTGGTCAGTCTACATTAGGTTGTATTTATGCTGTGACCTTCTTTATACTCACATTAGTAGTAGTATTTGAAGTCTGTTACCTTCTTCAATTTTTGTGTTGATTGATAATTGCTTGAGATCCCTGTTGTCTTTGGTTTGTTGTTAATTGTAATGTCTGATTCTGCTGAGTGCGGTTTATATTTTTATTGTGGTACAATAGTCCTTTTTTTGTTTTGCCTGTGTAGGTGTTTATTATTATTGTTGTTGTTGTGGTCATGAAGGTTGGATAAGTTAGATGCTACTGTATTGTTTTTTGGAGGCCCAGTGTAGCACTGACTGGCCTCTCAGCCTCAGTGCCTGGCTGTTTCTTGCCTGTGATGGTGTTGATTCTTGTTGTTGTTGTTGTTGTCATTGTTATTATTGTAATTGTTTTTTTGGAGGCCAAGTGTGAATGTAGGGATTGGGGAGGTGGATGAGTTGTGTTGTCAAATGTTGTATTTGTTATAGTCACAATGCGTTGTTGTGAGTTTTGTGGGTCTGGATTGTGGTTTCGTGGTGTGGTTGTGTTGTTACAACTGAGAGGCAAGGCTTTTGTGTTGTGTTGCGAAGTTTTGTATTTCTGGGTCGTTTGGTTGTGTTGTTATAGTCACGATGCATTGTTGTGAGTTTTGTGGGTCTGGATTGTGGTTTTGTGGTGTGGTTGTGTTGTTACAACTGAGAGGCAAGGCTTTTGTGTTATGTTGTGAAGTTTTGTATTTCTGGGGCGTTTAGTTGTGTGCCAAGTTTTGTATTTCTGGGTCGTTTAGTTGTGTTGTTATAGTCACGATGCATTGTTGTGAGTTTTGTGGGTCCGGATTGTGGTTTTGTGGTATGGTTGTGTTGTTACAACCGGGAGGCAAGGTTTTTGCGTTGTGTTGCCAAGTTTTGTATTTCTGGGGCGTTTAGTTGTGTGCCAAGTTTTGTATTTCTGGGGCGTTTAGTTGTGTTGTTATAGTCATGATGCATTGTTGTGAGTTTTGTGGGTCTGGATTGTGGTTTTGTGGTGTGGTTGTGTTGTTACAACTGAGAGGCAAGGCTTTTGTGTTGTGTTGCGAAGTTTTATATTTCTGGGGCGTTTAGTTGTGTGCCAAGTTTCGTATTTCTGGGGCGTTTAGTTGTGTTGTTATAGTCACGATGCGTTGTTGTGAATTTTATGGGTCTGGATTGTGGTTTTGTGGTGTGGTTGTGTTGTTACAACCTGGAGGGAAGGCTTTTGCGTTGTGTTGCCAAGTTTCGTATTTCTGGGGCGTTTAGTTGTGTTGTTATAGTCACGATGCATTGTTGTGAGTTTTGTGGGTCCTGTGTGGTTTTGTGGTGTGGTTGTGTTGTTACAACTGGGAGGCAAGGCTTTTGCATTGTGTTGCCAAGTTTTGTATTTCTGGGGTGTTTAGTTGTGTTGTTATTGCATGATGCGTTGTTGTGAGTTTTGTGGGTCTGGATTGTGGTTTTGTGGTGTGGTTGTGTTGTTGTAACCTGGAGGCAAACCTTTTGCATTGTGTTGCCAAATTTCGTATTTCTGGGATGTTTAGTTTTGTTGTTATAGTCACTGCGCAAACAACTTTATCATTTTATATATATAGATTATTGGTTTACATTTCTATAGTGGCCATGATCAGGAGTCATCCATGGGTTTCCATGACTGAATGGTGATTAAAGCCATGGTTTCCAGAGTCATAGTCCAATAGTCAGACAACTAAACTAAGTTGGATTTCCTTTTAGATTAGTTTATATGGTAATTAAAAATTACAAACACAATTTTCAAGAGTGAATTATCTCCTTCTTTTATGTGCAATAACATTTCCCATTCTTTTCTTCTAGTGCTTCAGTCATGAGCCTTTTACTCTTGTTTGAATCAACTTGCATTTTCCTGTTTTCCCAAGGTAAATATCTTATTTGAACTTTTTTAACAGTAATGGGTGGATTTTTTTAATATGATGTGGGAGACACAAGAATAATCTGATACTCAGTGCAAGACAGATCTCATTCTTTTCTAAACCTTTGCTTACTAAAGGTCAACCAAGACATGGAATTAGGTCAATGATTGAGTAATATCATTTCTGCAAACTCCTTAATCTCACATCTTTCGGATAATATCCTTTGAACAAACGTGCTTTGATCATTTGTTAAAATTTCCAGTTATTTAATATTTAATTTGCCTTTTTAGCAAGGATTTTTTTTTTATCGTGTCAGAAGCCATGGTGTTGCAGTGGGTTAAACTCTTGTGCTGGCTACCTCTGAGCTGAAGGTTGGGTTGCTGACCTGAAGGTTGCCGGTTCAAATCCGCAAGATGGGGTGAGCTCCCATCTGTCAGCTCTAGCTTGCGGGGTCATGAGAGAAGCCTCCTAGCAGGATGGTAACACATCTGGGCGTCCCCTGGGCAATGTCTCTGTAGATGGCCAATTCTTTCATACCAGAAGCAACTTGCGGTATATTCTCAAGTCGTTTCTGACACAATTTAAAAAATACCATTGCTAAAAAGGCAAATTAATGATGATTCTTAGCTATGCCTCTGATAATCCAGCTTGTCAAAATGAATTGGAGGAGTGAGAAGCAGAGAGCTTGTTGATCTGAGATTAATTAAAAATATTTTAATGATCCTGCAGCACTGATGTCACAGAGCATACAAGAACTATATGTCAGCCGGGAAACCATTGCAAAAATTTCAGCTGCTGGTCAACGTAAGTCATTTTATTTCCTATCCAAAAAGGTAGTTTGAATATCTATGTTTCAACTCTCTGCACATTCATATGTATTTGTTCCTCTTCTCAATTATTTCTTGGAATACTGTTCATGAATGAGACATGAGAGTGTCGAGCCTGTTCCACATTTCAGAACATAAGCCTGGCTCAGCCCTGAATTGAGATTTGTGCACATCAATGAGTTAAGGTTTGAATAGTGAACATCCACCAAGTGCAAAGTGATGGAAAATGCACATGTGAAATGGCTAGTAATTTAAAATTTGCTGTCAAAACCAATAGGGCTTCAGTAAACTGGAAACCCCAGGATTTCATAGAATGTTGCTGTGGGAGTTCAAGAATACAATCCTAATGTTTTAATAATATAAATGGGTGCTCATTTTAAAGCTAAGAGAGATTAGGATAGGTGGATAAGAATTGGGGGGGAGGCTTTGCATTGGTGAAAATAAAAATGGCTTATCATAGGGAGACTTCCTTTGGATATTTTCAGATGGCATCTTGACAAGTTAAAGCAGATTTGTTTGTTTTCCTGGCTTTTTATAGAATCATAAAATCATAGAGTTGAAAGAGATCTCACTGGCCATCTAGTCCAAACCCCTGCCAAGAAGCAGGAAAATGACATTCAAAGCACCCCTGACAGATGGCCATCCAGCCTCTGCTCAAAAGCCTCCAAAGAAGGAGCCTCAACCACACCCCGGGGCAGAGGGTTCCAGTGCCGAACAGCTCTCATAGTTTACCCGCTTTTAGGATTTGTGGGAGTTGAAGGTCAAAACATCTGGGTACCCACAGGTTGAGAACCACTGACCTAGGTCCTCCTTTGCAATTCTGTGGAAGTTGACTATAGATTTGTGCTGGAGAACCTAGTTATTCCTAGAGAGGTGTTTTTGTCAGGTAAAAAAAACCAATTTATTTCTTCACAGTCTTTCACTTTCCCAAGGTTCTGTGTCCCTTACCTCAAAAGTGATTTTGGAATTGACTGCATTTTTGTTTTTCTACTTTCATGCTCATGCTTTCCCAAAGCGTAATGCAATTAGCCACCTTCTCCTTCCCCCATCCATTATCCATATATTTATTTATTATTTTATTTATTTACAACATTTTTATCCCGCCTTTCTCACCCGTAGGGACTCAAGGCGGCTTACAGGGTTGGCAAAATTCAATGCCCAAAAACAGAATTCAATAAAATCAAACAGCAATTACATCAATTAAATACTTAATAAAAAATTATACAAAATTTAAAACACATAAATACTTCAGTCCATTCATCCAAATGCCTCATACATAAACCTTAGTTCAGGCCATGTCAGATCATAATGCTTGAACATTAACAGGTCAACCCAGGCAAATAGACCCCATAGAGCTAGAATTCTAGCTTGTATAGAAAGCCTCTTCAAGTAAGATGTCAAGGACAGAACGCCACAAGATTCAAAGTAACAGAGTTTATTAGATTACAGAACTCAAAAATGCCCGTAAAAACACAAGGGCCAGGCAGTTTTTGCCTTTAGGAGCAAAAAGGGACAAAAGTAAATGTTCAAAAGATAAACCGGATTAAACCGGAGTTTAATCCGGGTAAAAACAAACTGCTTGCTTCAGCCTAGGTATTAACAGAACGAAAGCCAAGGAACAAAAGATACAAAGAATGCAACTAATTGGCAGCAGATTCCTCTCTGCTGCCAGCACTGTGCTTAGAGTAACTTGCGTCGCTCCCACACACACACAGTAGACAGGATCTCCAACACGATCAATTCAGCCAAGGATTGTAGAAGTAGAGTAGACCAGTTCCGTTCCGTAAATCAAAGCCAGAAGCAGACGTTTGTAGTTTTTCCAAGTCCAAGAAGGGGGGAAGACAAGCCGTGGTCAGTTCAGTCCGGGTTCTCAAAGCAGGAGATGGCGTCCGTCAGAAAGACGACGGAAGGTCAAGCTAATAAGAGTAAGCACAGGTTTGCACAAACAAATGCCCACACAATCCCTCCCGCCGTCTGACCCTGGATTTCAATCAACTTACGTCACAGCACAGGAAAGCACACAAGTCTTCAGGGAAGCGTCCCACACACACACGGATCCCAAGCGTTTGCCCAGATTACCTTGCCCGACGCAATTTGCAATTGCTCCCAAGCCCCATTTTATGCCAGTTACAAATCTTCATCACTGTCAGCTGTCCTCCTTAACCCGGGCGTTTCCTCATCACTTTCCTCGTCAGAGCTGGAACACCTCTGACTACGCCCAACAGCATCTCCAGCTGTGGATCCCGTCCCATCCCTCCAGCTAAGCCATGGGTCTAATCCTGAAGGTCCCCATTCATCTTCTGTCCCATCATGGCCAGTGGCCCCCAATTCCTCCCTTACCCGAGTCCAATCCATCTCATCCTCCTCTGAGCTAACCAGCCCTTCCTCCATTCTCTCCGTGAACCCTTCGAAAGACTCTTCGTCAGAGGGTGCTGCAAATATGTCTCGCAGTCTTTTTCTCTCTCGCTCCTCGAGAGTATCCGACTCTCGAGGAGTCTTACGCCCACGCCTGTCAGAAACAGAGCCACGAGGCTCAATCATAACACTATCCCCTCTCACAAAGGCCTCCTCCCCCGATGGCGGAGAAGTGGCAGCGATACCCTCCGCTATAGCACCACGACGACTAGAGGTATCAAGTTTCAACAGCGAACGATGAAAGACTGGATGGACCTTTAAACTAGACGGTAAACGCAAACGAAACGCAACAGAAGAAATCTTTTTAACGATAGGAAAGGGACCCAAATACCGAGGCGCAAACTTTCCCCCAGCCTGTTTAATATGTTTGGAAGATAACCACACCAAATCCCCTTCTTCCAACTCCTCCCCTGCCTGCCTGTGGCGGTCAGCCTGAGTCTTCTGCGTTGCCTTAGCTTCCAGCAGTAAGCGACGGGCAACATCATGCAATGCAGCCATTTCCGTAGAGCGGTACACAGGGTCCGAAGAGACCACATTGGTCGACGGCGCCACACCTCCCCGTGGGTGAAAACCATAAGTTAGCTCAAACGGCGTATGCTGACTAGATGTGTGCACCGCATTGTTGTAAGCAAATTCCGCCACCGGTAGCCACTTCACCCAAGCCGTGGGTTGATCTAAACAAAAACAACGCAGATATTGCTCTAAGAGCCCATTAACCCGTTCCGACTGTCCATCCGTTTGCGGATGAAAGGCTGAAGAAACGTTTAACTTAGTCTCCAAGCACTCATGGAAATGTTTCCAAAAGCGTGACACAAATTGCGGAGCCCTATCTGAAATAATCACCTCGGGTGCTCCGTGCAAACGATAGATGTGCTTAGTAAATAGTAAGGCCAACGTAGGGGCCGCCGGAATGGTTGAACAAGGAATAAAATGAGCCAGTTTACTAAATAAATCCACCACCACCCAAATACAAGTATAACCCCCAGACTTAGGCAAATCTGAAATGAAATCCATGGAAATGATTTGCCATGGCCTGTCCGGAACAGGTAAAGACGACAACAACCCTCTAGGGCGCCCAACAGGCGTCTTACTCTGCTGGCAAACGGCGCAGCTGTCACAAAAGCGCAGAATGTCTTGCCGCATCTTTGGCCACCAATAGCTCCTGGTAATGAGCTGCACGGTCTTGAATCTGCCAAAGTGCCCAGCCATGGGTTCGTCATGGTGGGCTCTAATCACCTCCAACCTGAGGGCCCCCACTGGTACGTAGACCTGCCCCCTGCGTACCAATACTCCGTCTTGATCTTGTAGATGCGGCAGTATGGTACGATTACCTGCTGAGAGCAGCATCAGTTGCTCCTGTGTCCACACATCATCCCTCTGAGCCTCAAGGATCTGGTCATGTAACCCGAGCTCATTATCTACAACACACAGAGAGGCAGTAGGCAAGATGGTCTGACATACAACCTGCTCATTGGTCTTAAACTCCGGCTTGCGGGATAAAGCATCGGCCCGCAAGTTTGCCTTCCCCTCTACGAACTGCACCTTGAAATTAAACCTGGAGAAAAACAAAGCCCATCGGATTTGACGCTGGTTTAACTTCTTTGCTGTTTGCAAGTGCTCTAAATTCTTGTGATCAGATCTGACCACGATCTGGTGCCGTGCCCCTTCAAGCCAGTGCCGCCACACCTCAAACGCCACCTTAATCGCCAACAACTCCTTCTCCCATATGGTATAGTTCTGCTCGAAGGGTGTTAGTTGCCGCGAGTAAAATCCACAGGGACGCAAGGTCCCTGAGGAATCTTTCTGAGACAATACAGCCCCCAACGCGTAGCTAGAAGCGTCCGCTTCTACCACGAACGGTTTGTCAACATCAGGATGGGTTAGTATGTTGTCTGATTGAAAACTAGACTTAAGTTGTAGAAACGCCTCGTGAGCTTCCCGCCCCCACACAAATGGCTGTTTCTTGCGCAGAAGCTGCGTCAAAGGTACCGTGAGCTTTGCAAAATTCGGAATAAACTCCCGGTAGTAATTAGCAAAACCTAAGAACCTTTGTACATCCTTCTTAGTTTTCAGCTCCTGCCATGAGTTGACGGCGTCAACCTTATGTGGGTCCATTTTAAGTTCCCTACCTGACACTACATGACCTAGGAACTCCACTTCAGGCACATGAAAAACGCATTTGGAAGCCTTGGCGAAAAGCCCATTAGCCCGCAGTCGGTGCAGAACCTGCTTGACATGTTGACGATGTTCTTTCTCGTCCTTAGAAAAAATCAAGATATCATCCAAATAAATCACTAAAAATTGGTCAATTAGGTCCCTGAACACATCGTTCATGAACCTCTGGAAGACCGCAGGAGCATTACAAAGCCCAAAAGGCATGACTCGGAACTCGTGGCATCCGAAACACGTGTTAAATGCCGTCTTCCATTCATCCCCTTCCCGTATACGGATTAAGTTATAGGCCCCCCGCAGGTCAAGCTTGGTAAAGACCTTAGCCCCTTGCACCCTTGATAACAGTTCCGAGATTAAAGGGAGCGGGTACCTATCCCGAATGGTGTATTTGTTTAGGATCCGATAGTCGCAGACCAGCCTAAGTTCCCCAGTCTTTTTGGCTACAAAGAATACTGGTGCCGCAGTTGGAGAACTAGATGGGCGAATAAACCCCTTGGCTAAATTGTCATCTAAAAACTCCCGCAAAGCTTGCCTTTCCGGTACAGTCAAGGCATACAGCCTCCCTGCTGGCAGTTTCGCACCTTCTGCCAACTTGATGGCGCAATCATATGGCCTGTGCGGTGGTAATTTGTCCGCTTCTCTTTTACAAAATACATCAGAGAACTCCCCATACTCAGCAGGCACTCCCTCCATATCAGCATGAGTAACGTTTAGAGTGCAACAATCCTGCCTCTTTAAGATCACTTTACGTGTTGCCCAATCCACTTGTGGGTTTACTACAGCTAGCCAATCCATCCCCAGGATCACATCATATCTAGGCAAGCTCGTAATATCCCACACAAACGTTCCCGTTACTCCCTGCACCTCCCACGTTACTGCTGAGGTTTCCTGGTTAACCACCCCAGTCTCCAGCAGTCTCCCATCTGCTCCCTCCACCCACACGTCGCATGCCTTGCGCACTCTAGGAATGCCATGCTTCTTAGCAAACTCAATATCTACATAGGAGACCGTAGCTCCTGAGTCCAGCAGTGCCAGAGTAGAAACAAGTTCCCTTCCCCCAACAGATAATGTAATGGGTACGAAAACATGCTTCCTCCCCTCAGTTGACTGCTTGAGGAGCCCTAGTGCGTTGGACTCACGTCGCACTAGGGCTGGCCTTTTCCCGAAAGCTGGGAAGGTTTCACATTACAATTTTTGGCAAAATGCCCAGCATTCCCACAGTACAAACACAAGCCCAGCTGCCTCCTACGGCTCTTTTCCTCTGTAGACAGTTTTTTAAAGACCCCAAGCTCCATGGGCTCTTCCCCCATCACCACAGGTGCCCTGGTTACATGCATAGGTGGCGCACACATTGCTTTTGAGTGTTTACGAGCCTCGAACCTTGCGTCTAAACGCAACACCTTAGCTACTAAGGCGTCCCAGCTTTCAGCCGGCTCCAAGCGTGCTAATTCATCCTGGAGCATATCACTTAACCCGGCAGTAAATAAAAGCATGAATGCATTTTCCCCCCAATCCAGCTGGTGGCGATACAGGTTAAACTTATTTAAGTAATCCAAAACAGTCCCCTTTCCCTGTTTCAACCGATACAGAGCCCACCCAGCGTTCTCCGTGCGGAGAGGATCCCCAAAAGTATCAGTTAACAACCTTTTGAAATTATTCAAATTGTCCTTGACTGGGTCATTTCCCAAAATTAAATTAGTGGCCCATTGTCCTGCGGGACCGGTCAACAAACTCAAAATAAAAGCCACCTTGCTAGTGTCAGTAGGAAAAGCATGAGCACTGAGCTGAGAAAAATAAAGCTCCACTTGTGCCAAAAAGGTTGGCAACTTGCACCTGGTTCCGTCAAAGCGTTCAGGAGTCAAAACATGTCCTTTCACAGCAAAAGCTGTTTGGCTTAAGGCCGTTTGCAATTGGTCTACTTTGGCTCTTAACTCATCCATCGTCTTCCTGACGGGTTTATTGCTGCAATAAACTTTTTATGGGCGTCGGGCAATCTGTCAAGGACAGAACGCCACAAGATTCAAAGTAACAGAGTTTATTAGATTACAGAACTCAAAAATGCCCGTAAAAACACAAGGGCCAGGCAGTTTTTGCCTTTAGGAGCAAAAAGGGACAAAAGTAAATGTTCAAAAGATAAACCGGATTAAACCGGAGTTTAATCCGGGTAAAAACAAACTGCTTGCTTCAGCCTAGGTATTAACAGAACGAAAGCCAAGGAACAAAAGATACAAAGAATGCAACTAATTGGCAGCAGATTCCTCTCTGCTGCCAGCACTGTGCTTAGAGTAACTTGCGTCGCTCCCACACACACACAGTAGACAGGATCTCCAACACGATCAATTCAGCCAAGGATTGTAGAAGTAGAGTAGACCAGTTCCGTTCCGTAAATCAAAGCCAGAAGCAGACGTTTGTAGTTTTTCCAAGTCCAAGAAGGGGGGAAGACAAGCCGTGGTCAGTTCAGTCCGGGTTCTCAAAGCAGGAGATGGCGTCCGTCAGAAAGACGACGGAAGGTCAAGCTAATAAGAGTAAGCACAGGTTTGCACAAACAAATGCCCACACAATCCCTCCCGCCGTCTGACCCTGGATTTCAATCAACTTACGTCACAGCACAGGAAAGCACACAAGTCTTCAGGGAAGCGTCCCACACACACACGGATCCCAAGCGTTTGCCCAGATTACCTTGCCCGACGCAATTTGCAATTGCTCCCAAGCCCCATTTTATGCCAGTTACAAATCTTCATCACTGTCAGCTGTCCTCCTTAACCCGGGCGTTTCCTCATCACTTTCCTCGTCAGAGCTGGAACACCTCTGACTACGCCCAACAGCATCTCCAGCTGTGGATCCCGTCCCATCCCTCCAGCTAAGCCATGGGTCTAATCCTGAAGGTCCCCATTCATCTTCTGTCCCATCATGGCCAGTGGCCCCCAATTCCTCCCTTACCCGAGTCCAATCCATCTCATCCTCCTCTGAGCTAACCAGCCCTTCCTCCATTCTCTCCGTGAACCCTTCGAAAGACTCTTCGTCAGAGGGTGCTGCAAATATGTCTCGCAGTCTTTTTCTCTCTCGCTCCTCGAGAGTATCCGACTCTCGAGGAGTCTTACGCCCACGCCTGTCAGAAACAGAGCCACGAGGCTCAATCATAACACAAGATCTACAATCAGCCTCTGAGGTTACACAGTAGCAGGGTCTAAAAATGCTGGGTCTTGCCATCTGTCCTAATAATGTTGGTTTTGTCTCGCAATCGCTTATTCAGACCTGTACATATAAGCAAGATAAATTTCAATAACTGTAGACCAAACATAACAGAAACTGATTTTGTTACATGGCATTTTTATTGTCATGACATAAATCAATACATCTTGTATCATTTCTACAAAAGCTATGGTTCCATTTTATTGTTTTACTAGCTAGCATACCCGGCATTGCCTGGGTTATTTGAAAAGGTCAGTTTTTTAATTGGACAAAATGCATAAGGTTGTAGATTAGCTACAACTGACATCATGCCAGGTTAACCCCAAGAAACTCCATCAGTACTTAAAGTTTATGTTATGTTGGGCAAGCTTGCTCTAGATGCATGATCAGTGAGGTTCAGTGTGCTCTCTGGCGGTAGGGTAAACTACAACTTCCACTAAGGTGAGTCAGCTCCCCTCCCCCAAATCCCTCCAGTAAGTTCAATTGGTCATGGGGGTTCTGTGTGCTAAGTTAGTTCCAGGTCCATCGTTGGTGGAGTTCAGAGTGCTCTTAGATTGCAGGTTAACTATACATCTCAATACCTACATCTCCTGTAAATCATGGTGAATTCTTTCCAAACCTCTCTAGTATGTTCAGTTGCTGATCAATTCCTCTGTTTGCTGTGTCCATAGAACAGAATAGGAAAAGGTTATGGGAGAGGCAGTGGGCGGGGTCATGCAAATTTCGCACCAATGGAGAGAGTCAGAAACACTGGGATGTCTGTGGTGGAGGAAAAACAGAAAATCTTGGA
Source organism: Anolis carolinensis (assembly GCF_035594765.1). NCBI lineage: Eukaryota > Metazoa > Chordata > Lepidosauria > Squamata > Anolidae > Anolis > Anolis carolinensis. Next base: position 162,361,775 of record NC_085843.1, on the reverse strand, counting down.
TGTAATTGACTCTTTGTGAAAACCTCCACTTGGGTTGTGGGCAGTATGGTGTTTCTGGAGGACACTGGCAGGGCTCTTATACCTGTTCATGGCACTCACTATAACCTGCAATGTCATTGGAGGGAGGGCCACTGGAGTGTCCTATAGCTGTGGCAGCTATAACTATTTGTGGAAGTGGGAGCTTTGTCTGTGGAAGTGGGCACCCCAGCCACACACACACGGATACATATTTCACTTTTATTATGTGTATAAATTAGCATATTTTATGTCACACTTTCCCATGAATCAGACTCACACTTTGGTTAGGTGGGTAACTTTAAAACAATACACGTAAGATAATAATTAGCAGTCGGGAGATAAGAGGGATAGAAACAGCATAACAGATCATTAAAACATCAGAGGAAGCTTAAAGCATAATGCTAAAAGAAAACCTTGCTTTGCTGCTACACACATAGCAGTTCCAGGGAGGTTACTAAATAATGAAAACATGCAGGATATGTGTGCTTAAAGATCCCTATACAGAATTCAGTCCAGTTTCTCCCTGATGGACTTCTTTCAAGTATCTTTGGAAATTGAAAGGACTTGACTCCCAATCCCACATTATAGTCGTTCTTGTGTTGTTTGTTCATTCAGTCACTTCTGACTCTTCGTGACCACATGGACCAGCCCATGTCAGCCTTCGCCACCCCCAGTTCCTCCAAGGTCAAGCCAGTCACTTTAAGGATACCATCCATCCATCTTGCCCTCGGTCGGCCCCTCTTCCTTTTACCTTCCATTTTCCCCAGCATCATTCTCTTCTCCAAGTTTTACTGTCTTCTCATTATGTGGTCAAAGTACTTCATTCCTGCCTCTAATATCCATCCCTCCAGTAAGCAATCGGGCATTATTTTCTGGAGTATGGACTGGTTTGATCTTCTCGTGGTCCAAGGCATTCTCAGAGTTTTCCTCCAACACCACAGTTCAAAAGTGCCTTTCTTCCTTCACTCAGCCTTCCTTATGGTCCACCTCTCGCATCTATAGGTTACTACGGGGAATACCATTGCTTTAACTATGTGGACCTTCTTACGTTCCCTCAAAATATAGAGGATGGAGGAGTGGTCCATAGCAACTGGGGACACATCATAGGATAGAGAAAACTGTGGTTGTGCAAGTAAACTTCTCATTCAACACTAGTTTCCACCCACTCACCAAATATTGCTGCTCCAATAAAATTTAAGGCAACTCCTGTTGCTTCCCGTCTTCCTATATTCATACGTGCTTGGGGAGACAAAGAAAAATAAAGATGCATTTATAAACTGGCCTCTAGAGCCTGAGGAATGAAGATTATTACATTCTGTTTCTGATTTTTTAAAATCCCCATGGACTTTATTTTATGACCTTCAAAAAAGTTGCCTGGCCAGTTGATAGCATTGCTATGCTCTCATTTGGAAAAGTGTTTTTTCACCATTAATTTCCCTGTTCCTTATCAATTTCTGTTGTTTTTAAATGCCTACATCCACCCACACCCCAAGGATACAGAATTGTTCCAATGATTGAAGCTAATTTCTTCCATTTTCCAGAGACATGTTATGCCTTGAACATTTTCACAGGACCCTCCCTGGGAGGAGAAAAGAGAAATTTAACTTAATCCAGCTCTCTGAGAACATGAAGCTTGTACCTTGGCAAACAAACACTGGCGGCAACTGGTTATTGCTTTGTAGGCAAGTTGGTGCGTGCTTAGGTAAAATGAGGACAGAGTCTCAGAAGAACCTGATGCTGGTATAAAACTTGCTATATGAAATGTGTTTCTGTCAAACCCAAAACCATAAAAACATTTTAAAGAACTATATTGCTACAAGAGTTTTGGCGGGTTATATTTGTGTTTGTGTGTGCATGCTTTCAAGATTACACCATGAATTTTATTGGATGTTATTAGGCAAGGTATACTCAGAAGTGGTTTTGCCAGTTCCTTTGTCAAAATAAAGCCCGAAGGACCTGGTACGTATTCTTTGGTAATCTCTCATTCAAATACTAACCAGGGCCGACTTTGCTTAGATCCCGTGATTGAGTGCCTTTAGGATATCTAAAAAGTGGCATGTATTTGAATTTTTACATATCATAAACATTACATTACATTACATTACATTACATTACATTACATTACATTACATAAGAGCACCCAGATCTGCAGCAGGTTAAACCGCTGAGCTGCTGAATTTGCTGACCGATAGGTTGGTGGTTTGAATCCAGGGAGCGGGGTGAGCTCCCACTAGCTCCAGCTTCTGCCAACCAAGCAGTTTGAAAACATGCAAATGTGAGTAGATCAATAGGTACCACTCCGGCAGTCATGCTGGCCACATGACCTTAGAGGTGTCTACGGACAATGCCGGCTCTTTGGTTGAGAAATGATGATGAGCACCAACCCCCAGAGTTGAACACGACTAGACTTAATGTCAGGGGAAAACTTTACCTTTACCTATGGACCTCCAGCTAAAGCAAGGATGAGGAATTTGTGGTTCTTCAGTCATTAGGTAAAGGTAAAGGTTTTCCCCTGACATTAAGTCTAGCTGTGTCCGACTCTGGGGTTGGTGCTCAACTTTACCTTTACCTATGGACCTCCAGCTAAAGCAAGGATGAGGAATTTGTGGTTTTTCAGTCATTAGGTAAAGGTAAAGGTTTTCCCCTGACATTAAGTCTAGCTATGTCCGACTCTGGGGGTTGGTGCTCATCTCCATTTCTCAATCAAAGAGCCGTCATTGTCCGTAGACACCTCCAAGGTCACGTGGCCGGCATGACTGCATGGAGCGCCGTTACCTTCCCGCTGTAGTGGTACGAATTGATCTACTCACATTTGCATGTTTGTGAACTGCTAGGTTGGCAGAAGCTGGAGCTAACAGTGGGAGCTCACCCTGCTCCATGGATTTGAACCGCCTCCCTTTCGGTCAGCAAGTTCAGCAGCTCAGCAGTTTAACTCGCTGCACCACCAGGGGCTCCTTCAGTCATTACTGGATTGCAATTCCCATTATTCGCCACTATCGGCTACACTGGCGAGGGCTGATGCGAGTAATGGAGACAAACATGGACCACACATTTTCCACCTCTGTTCTAAAAGATTATCAATTAACCTCTGTTGCCAATATACACGTTTCCTCCTTCTGTCAGCCAATCCCCCTTTCCCTTGCTCCAAGCACAAATAGTCTTTTCCACATTACAGTTGTGGATTTTGATACAATGTCTCTGTCATCCCCCAGTGATGAATTGCTCTGCCCCAGTTGATGTCATGTTTCTGTTGGATGGATCTTACAGCATTGGCAAAGGAAGCTTTGAAAGGTCAAAACATTTAGCAATCAAGCTTTGTGATGCCTTGGACATCAGTCCGGAAAAGGTAAGTCCTGTGGTACATCCCACGCACTGCATACAAGGACAAGAATGAAAGAGATCAAGCATGCATGTTTCTGTGGGAAGGCCATCTGGAACAACCAAAGGATGCAACAAAAATCTAACCAATATGTCTCTGAAAATGATACATGGCCATCTGACACAGTGAAGAAAATTAGGCATTTATTTTTATTAAAAAGCATGAAGCCAAATTTAAACCAGCATAATCTAAACCTCAATCCTGCCTAATGTGAGAGACATGCTTAGTTTATCTCGGAGAAGTTTATTAATATGAAGCAGAGATAGGCTATTGAATTAATTGTTTCAGATTAAATTGATCTTTTTTAAAAAAAATTACTGTAACAATTTTTATACTTAATTACAACTCATTTATAGCAGGGATCACCAGATCAAATGACTAATTTTGGCAGATCCAGGCTAATTTTACCTCCATGGGACCACCAGCCACCCCACTGCCTCGCTATCCAAATTCATTAGGAAAACACACTGTCAGATTTCAGCAGCAAGGTGGAGAAAGTCATTAATGCATGCAGGACATTGCTTCTTGAATTATCTGACAGTTCAAACTGGTTTCTCTTCAGACCGTATAAAAGTTCAAACACAATAAAAATGTATCCCCAAATGTTAGCATACCCAGGTGGCATAGTAGGTCAAACCCTTGTGCCGGCAGGACTGCTGACTTGAAGGTTAGTTTGCTGAACTGAATGTTGCCAGTTCAAATCCAACCCAGGGAGAGTGTGGATGAGCTCCCTCTATCAGCTCCAGCTCCATTGGGGGACATGAGAGAAGCCTCCCACAAGGATGGTAAAAACATCCAAGCATCTGGGCGTCCCCTGGGCAACATCCAATTCTCTCATACCAGAAGCGACTTGCAGTTTCTCAAGTCGCTCCTGACACACAAAAAAGTGTACGTAGAAACAATTCCATGTTTTCCACACTTCTTGTATTTACGCCCCTTGGTAACAATATATACATTTTGCAAAATCATTCTAAAATAGAATACAGTTTCAACGTAAAGCTATAAGAAGGAGTGACCAGTTGCATTTTTCTGTTCTTCACCTTTCTGGACCCTGAATGGATGGCCAAAAATAAAATTTAAAATTCCCAAAGAGAAATTCCATGCCTGATGTTGAAATATTGGAAATTTTAAAAGTTAAATAGGGTGTATTTGGCATTAGGGAAAAAAGGGAATAGCAAATTATTTAAATGGTAAATTGCCTCTCTAGAAGACCTTTAGGACCTTCCACACAGCCCTATATCCCAGAATATCAAGACAGGAAATCCCACAGTGTCTGCTTTGAACTGGAATATATGGCAGTGTGGACTGAAATAACCCAGAAAAAGCTAGTTGACGAGAGTCAAGAATCACAAAAGGAAGTATATATTACTTATTATTCCAGGGCTACACTTTGAACTTAATACTCTTTTGGTGTTCTCTCTGTCTGCTACTATTCAATAAACCACGGCCTAGGAACTAACACACAATATCTTACATTTTAGATGCCTGTAATGAGATGTGACTTTACATGGCTCTATACACAACCTGAAACACTCTGGAATAATCAGAGGAGGACATGATCTGTACAAAGTCCTTGTGTTTAATAGAATGTGAGGAACTTGATTAGAGAGCTTTCCTTCAAAGAATTCTAGGGTAGATCATGATTATGCCAAGCCTGAGATTTCAGAACCAAGGACTAAGACTTAGGGACAACCCTTTGTGATGCCACAGGTTCAGACTTTAATGATGTCACAAATGTCATGTTACAAAGACAGTCTCTGGTGATGTTACTAAGCATGATATGTTAAGCATTAACAGCATGTCCATAGACAGTGGGGCTTATCACAGAGGCAGGCAAATATCAACTACACCAGGACAACAGTGTTTTAACTTTGGGTGTATTACGTGATACTTTTCCCTTCCCTGTATAGTCCCAGTGGAAGACCTATTTGGAAAGGCATGACCTTTCAGAAATCATACCCTTTTGGAAAACTAGAATCTACATAACCTTCTGGAGAAAAATAGCACTCACAACCATTTAAAAATCATAACCTTTTGTAGAAGTATGATCTTCAGAGAAGAGCCAAAAAATCATTTCAGTAAAATCTTCTCTTCAGTGGTACGAAGAGTGTATATATATATATATATATATATATATATATATATATATATATATATCCACATGTACTTATGCAAGGCAAATTGGCTCTCAGTTGTCAGATTGATAACTTAGTTGTCTCTGATCTGATCAGCACAGTGTCAGAAGTGTTCTTTTCAGTGCCCAAAAACATCTACTCTCCCATAAAAGATCTTGTTTCTACCGTGTTTCCCCGAAAATAAGACAGTGTCTTATATTAATTTTTGCTCCCAAAGATGTGCTAGGTCTTATTTTCAGGGGATGTCTTATTTTTCCATGAAGAAGAATTCACATTTATTGTTGAACAAAAAAATGAACATTTATTCTATACTGTACAGTAGTTGTCATCACAAACCAACATAACTAAACCTGACAAACTGTGACTCCTGTCAAGAATTTCTTGTTACTACCATTATTTCCATGTACAACTGGTATGTACATTTACCAATCCTGCATGCTATTGTGTTTTGTTTGGCGGGCGCCGGGCATGCTTCCAAACAAAAGCTTTGCTAGGTCTTACTTTCGGGGGAGGCCTTATATTTAGCAATTCAGCAAAACCTCTGCTAGGTCTTATTTTTTGGGGATGTCTTATTTTCAGGGAAACAGGGTATATCATGCTCTCAAGAGACAAAAACAAAGTAGTTTTTGTTAAAAGTAACATATCTGGTTTACTCACAACCTTCATGTATTCAGCATACAGGTACATAACCTGCCAATCCAGTTACATATAGGTTTTAAGTGGTTTCTCTGTGCAGATAACACACAGCATCTTTGTTATAATCAACAGCAACATGAGTTTGCTTTTAACAGTCCGAAATCTAATGGTGTCTCATGGAGTCTGAGCTTTTCAGCAGTCCCAGATCTGATCATGTGGTCTGCAGCCCCTCCCACAACCTCAAGAAACATAGAATAAAGGGAAAGTTGCATACCTAAAACATACATATACAATATAGTAAGCAAACAAAATTGTATACAAAACAAGTTATTAGGGGAGGCTTTAAGAAGGTTGCTATTTCCAACAGGCATTTCTTTTACGAAAGAAAATCATTAATGGATTATTTGTGTTTGTAAAAGAAATTTTTTCTAGACTGTTTCCCACCAGTGAGAAAGGAGTAATGTCATAAAATAAGTCTAAGGGAAAGATGCTGTTGACCTGCTTGCAATGTGATTTGCCTACCTCAGCTGATAAACTCCTCTGCCATTCTATTAAAAACACCAAGTCTAGCAAATGAGGAAATTATATATTCCTTTTTCAAAGCCAGTGCTGTCACTCTGAGATTCCTCCCATTATCTTGAAGACTGGAGCTGAAAACCCAAATTGTAGGTCTAAATATAACATGGATCTACCTATAACTCATCTTGCAGGTTTTCCAGACCTGGGAATAGCAACACAAAATTACATCAGCCTTATGGATATTATTTTGTTCTTTCAGGTCAAAGTGGGAGCAATACAGTTCAGCAACACAGCCTACTTGGAGTTTTCACTGGATGCCTATTTCACTAAACATCAAATAAAAGACAAGCTCAAGAGGATTGTATTCAAGTAAGATTAATATATATGTTGCTCCTATCCACAACTGGCTTTTGTTAACTGTTGCTAATGAAGATGTAACAAATAGTTGTTCACGAATACCTATATTCTGACAGTTTTACAACTGTATTATTGACTTTAGTCAGTATTAATTGGTGTTAATTGGCAATTTGCCATCCAAGTTCTAACCATGGATGAACCTGCTTAATTTCCAAGATAAAAGAATTAAAAAGAAGTGAAACAAAGTTATTTAAAAAAGCAAGCCAGCAGATATTAAGTTGATAATATACCCGAAGCAAACCTTCATTGTAATTCATTTTATCTGGAAACTAAAGCATTTTAAAATATATATTTTTTAAAACAAGTCCACTATGAAATACATTTATAAAGCATTAAACAATTAAGCCAATGAAAACACTAATTTGAAGCAATTAAAAGCACATGTATGCATAAACATCTAGGAGAATTGACCAAATATCTAAACCTGTCTTTGTGATCTTTTCATGATAATTAAATTAACATCAAACTGCTATAATTTTGCACAGCCTAATATCTTTTTCGGGGGCTTCTGGTGGCACAGTGTGTTAAAGCACTGAACCTGAACTTGCGGACCAAAAGGTGCCTGGTTCAAATCCCAGGAGCAAACACAGACACCCCCCCTCCCATGACCAACAGAACATACTGGAGGGGTTTGGGGAGGATTGACCATGGATGCTGGGAGTTGTAGTTCACCTACACTCAGAGAGCACTGTAGGAACCCAACCAATGATAGATCTGTATCAACATGGCCAACCTGCAATACTGGTGGAGTTTCGGGAGGATTGACCCATATTTTGGGAATTGTGGTTAACCCGCCATCAAAGAATGCCAAGAACCCAACTAACGATGGACCTGAACTAAACTTGTCTTGCATACTCAACATGGCCAATTTTGATGTTGGGAGTTGTATTAACCCACACTCAAAGAACACCGTGAACCCAAAAGATGATGGGTTGGGACCAAACTTGACATGCAGACCAACATGGCCAACTTTGAATACTGGTGGGTTTGGGGAGGATTGACCCATGATTTTGGGATTTGTAATTCATCCGCAATGAAAGAACAATGTGAACCCAAAACATGATGGATCGGGACCAAACTTGGCTCAAACACCCAACATGGCCAACTTTGAATATTGGCGGGGTTTGGGGAGGATTGATTTGCACTTTGGGAATTATAGTTCACCCACAATCAATGAACACTGTGAACCCCACCAACAATTGACTTGAAATGCACACCCAACATGGCCAACTTTGAATACTGGTGGGGTTTGGGAGGAATTGACCCATGATTTTGGGAATTATAGTTCACCCACAATCAAAGAACACTGTGAACCCAAAACATGATGGATTGGGACCAAACTTGGCACAAAGACCCAACATGGCCATTTTTGAATGGTGGCGGGGTTTGCGGGGAATTAACATGATGTTGAGAGTTATAGTTCACCCAATCCTTATGTATTTTCTAATGGGTGCATTCATTAAAAAAAATGCAAAGACTGCTTTTTTCTAATAAACAGCATTACAAATTATCTAAGCCAGGTATCACCACGTACCTAAGCTAGCACTGTATAAAAATAAACCTCTCAGGTTCCATAGGATGGTACCAAACCTGATAAAGCGGTACCCCAATACCAATAATTGAGTAGTGTGGAACCCATCCTTCCACTAATGCATGGATTGGAAGCAGTTCTCCAAGAAGGCTTTATTACATAGAACCTAAGAGAAGTATCAGAAAAATCAGCATTATTTAGCATTTTGAATCATTTGGAAGTGAAAAGAAAGACCAACGACAAAATGCAGCTGGTAAGGTAAAATAGGACTGCGGCTGCTAGTCTGTTGATGTGTTGCTGACATGTGGCTTGAGGGAGAAAATGTTGGAGGATGGAATAGAGAAGAAACCCTCAGAAGATCAAAGCCCACTCTGGCAGGAGTTTAGAGCACTGAGAATTACAGGCTGATACAAAGAGAAGTGTGTAGATTAAAGAGCAAGGCACCACAAAGAAGGATTCTGATCAAATACGGAATGCACCAGGAAATGAAGAAATGACAATAAGGTTCATTTAAAAAAATAGAATAAACATGGCTCTGAATCAAGATTGGGAAAAGAAGGGCGTGCTCTAAAGAGGGTGTTTACTTTACACATCTGGCTTTGCCCTAATCGCTTTGAACTGAAATAAAAGGAGTGCTAAGAGACAATAAGTGGAAATGGGCTCTATTAAGAACTCCCCCGACAGGCATAGAAAACAGAAGGAAGCAACTGTTGCTTTATTACAACATTGTCTGGAATGCTAACTAGAAATAGTCTGTTTCTTTTGTGTTGAAATCAAAAATTAACACAAAATGATGGCTGTATTATATGCAGTCGGGTCAGATTACATAGAATCAACCTAGTTGGTTCCACTTTCGTATATCCCTGCTCCCCGTGGTCTCCATTCCCTTTATCTTTCTCACCCGAGTTTTAATTTTTGTATTCATGCGGCTGGCCCTGTTTTACTGTTTTTGTGATTTGCGTTGTAGTGTATATTGTATATTATTATTTACTGTATCGTTTATTGCTCTATATTATGTTGTATTTATACTTGTTATATTGTCTTGTTCTGGGCATGGCCCCATGTAAGCCGCCCCGAGTCCCCGCCGGGGAGATGGTGGTGGGGTATAAATAAAGTTTTTATTATTATTATTATTATTATTATTATTATTATTATTATTATTATTATTATTATATCCCAGAATCTTAGCAAGATAGAAATTGCATCTTCTCACTCATGACAGAGAATCTAATGTGTTGTAAAAACTGTTCAGGCTTTCCTTCATAAAGGAAATGTAAGTTGTGCATTTAGAATAAATTTTATTAAAAGCAAATAAACTTTAGCAGAGTTAAGCCTAGCAGTCAGAAATCTCCTCCTCAGATTGGCCAGGTTTTAAGAAGAGGCTGTCCATTCCAAATTTTGTAGGAAGTGGGGTTGCAATTGTTCTTCACCAGAAGAGTCTCTTGGATGCCTAATAACCATTCTAGCTGACCTTGCACCCCACAGCATTGCCTATGTTAGCTTCAGTTCCTTTGGGACAAATACCACTGTGCACACTGTGGTCTTTGTCCCCATAAAAGGGGACATGAATGAGTCATTGTGCATTAGTGTCCAAGAACCAGAAGGAACTGGGTAAATTTCCAACTAATTTTTGAATGACCAGGAAGTCAAACTGTTTGATTCCTCTGCCCTCTGAAACGAGTAAATATTCCTTCTTATGCTTTGTTGCAATGTAAGTAAGTAAGTAAGTAACTTTATTCTTTTACTCCGCCACCATCCCCCGACAGGGACTCGGGGTGGCTAACAAAACAAATACAACAGTTAAAACACATTACAATAAATAAAACCACAATAAAATTGACTCTATAAAACAGTACATTACAATGATCATAAAACTCATTTAAAAGCATAAAATGAAGGATTTTTTCGTGTCAGGAGCAACTTGAATCGCTTCTGGAGTGAGAGAATTGGCTGTCTGCAAGGACGTTGCCCAGGGGACGCTGGATGTTTTGATGTTTTACCATCCTTGTGGGAGGCTTCTCTCATGTCCTCGCATGGAGCTGGAGCTGATAGAGGGAGCTCATCCACACTCTCCCCGGGTGGGATTTGAACCTGGCAGTTTTCAGGTCAGCAACCCAAACTTCAAATCACTTGGTCCACTGCGCCATCAGGTGGCTCTGTGATGACTCATGGGCCTTGTAGTCCTGCTCATGACATTGTGATGCCTGATGAAGAAGAAAACTTGGGTTTTTTACCTTCCCAGTCAGAACTGGAATCTTCTCAGCAAGATCTTTCCCAGGCAGATCTGGGAACCTTGCACCTGCAAGAAAGTTGTGCCCCAGAAGTATGTCAAACAAACCCTGAGCCTACATCTCCTGTGTTCTCTCGCCATGAATTTTGTAAACAACAGAGAGGTTTGGAAGCAGCCTCGCGCAGGAGTGCTAGAATAACAGCTAAGAATTTAGCCAATTAAGCCTGCTTTTCGTGAGAATCTTTAAGGAGTCAAACATCTGGCCTCAGAGTTTAGCTTTCGTTTCTGGTTCCCAGAGAACTGCTTCGGCGGGAAAGTTAGACTCTATATAGGTGTTTTACCCGCGAAGTAACTTTGCGGAGTCAATTCGTCAGCCTCCGGAGCGAGTTGTGTCTGGACAGCGCGCTCCGTTTCAAGCCTCGTTCCTGCTCAAGCCTTGTCCTTGTTTCCAGCCTTCGCTCCTGTTTCCCAGCCTTTGTTTACCTACGGATCTTGCCTTGTTTCCCAGGACTAAACCTTGCCTTGTTTCACGGATTTTACCAAGTTATTCCACGGACCTTGTTCTTGTTCCTTGCTACCTTGTTCCACGATTCAAGCCTTGTTTCATGTATCAAGTTATTTCCTAGCCTTGTTCAAGTTCATGGACTAAAGGACCTTGCCATCTCCCCTCACTTTGCCTGGCAAAGTGAGTGTTTCGGTTATTGGATTACAACTTTGGACCTTAATATTTCATATTGGACATTGCTTTTTTGGACTAATTTTGACCTTTCCTGAAAGGTCTAATTCTGGACTATTTTCTACACTTGTTTTTATTAACTTTATATATTCCTTCAATAAAGATATTAGATAGATTCTGGCCTCTGTGTATGGTTATTGGTGCCTTGCAGCCTGGGTCCTGACAGTTTGACTCCGCCACCCTAAGCACCAATTAACCTCGGCCAGTATGTCTACCGGAGCCGGACCTGGACCGGGCGGCCAGCCGATTACCTACACCATCGACAAGGATGAGGTGGACCGAATCCGTGATAAGCTCAATGCACAGGATGGGGAAATAAAGGGTTTGAAGGAACGCGGAATCCGTCTTCCGGCCATGGCGTTGCCAACCAAGTTTACTGGAGAAGCTTCTAAGGTTCATGTTTTCCGTCGCCAATGTCAAGCTTATCTAGAGGCCCGTGCTGCCGAGTTTCCCCAAGAAGACATCAAAGTGGCGTGGGTCTACAGTCTTCTAGACGGGCCAGCGGCCAACTGGGCGACGGCACTGTTCGACCAAGCCTCTCCACACCTAAGATCAGCGCAACGCTTCTTGGACCACCTTAAGGAGACTTGGGGAATCGAGGACAATTTGGAGGCAGCCGGTCACAAACTCCGCCGCCTCTTCCAAGGAGACAGACCCATGTCTCAGTACATAGCCGAGTTCCGAGTGCTGGCCCACAACACCGGCTGGAATGATGTAGCCCTTAGAGGACAATTCCGGGAGGGTCTCAACATCGAAATGCTGGAGGAAATCTCCAAGGTGGATCCTCCCCAGACCCTCGAAGCACTCATTGATCAATGTTTACGGGCTGAAGTCATGATTGCCAACAGGAAACAGTGGGTTCGAGGCCAGAGCGGTAGAGCTGGGGCAAAACCCCCCGCTCCCGCCAGCGTTCAGCCACGTCCAGTGTGGAGACCCCCACCACCAACCCCATACCCCAGAGGAAGCGAGGAGGTACCGATGCAGTTGGGCAACGTGCGTCCCAGACTAGATGCCGCCGAGAAGGCCCGTCGTCAACGCTTAAACCTCTGTTGGTACTGCGGGAACGGGGGCCACTTCGCCAGGGAGTGCCCAGCCAAAGGGAAGCCCGCCGCCCGTCTTGCGGCGGCGTCCTCCACGGAGACGAAGGCGTCAGAGGCGGCTGGCACACAGCCGGCGGGGGAAGCCAACGACCGGGCGTAGAGAGGCTCGCCAACCCGGTCAAAAAACCCATTCAAGAGCCGCCAACCGGGGTCCTGTTCCTTCTAGTGGTCACCTTATGGTCAGCAAAAAAGGGACCCGTCATGATCCACGCCATGATAGACTCCGGAGCCACCAACAATTTCATTGATAGAGAGTATGCCGACTCTCTGGGATTACAATATCATGACTTCAAGAATGCCCGTGTGGTGCAAGCCATAGACGGCCGCCCCCTCAAGACGGGCCCCGTAAGCCAGTGGTCGGAACCCACCAGGATGTGGATAAGAGAACATATGGAAGAGATTTCCTTCTTTGTTACTGAGGTTCCCCATTTCCCTGTGATTTTGGGGATTCCATGGCTGACACTTCACGACCCAAGCATCTCCTGGTCCAACAGGGAGCTGCAGTTCGCTTCAAAGTACTGCCAAAACCATTGCCTCGTAGCCAAGGTCTGCCATACCACAGACACCGAGCCCATTATCACCTTGCCAAAGAAGTACTCCGAGTATTGGGATGTATTCAATGAAAAAGAAGCCGAGAGACTACCCCCACATAGACCTTATGACTGTGCCATTGACTTGGTGGAGGGGGCCCCGATCCCGCGAGGGCATCTCTACTCCCTGACTGAACCGGAGCAAGAAGCTCTCAGGGAGTTCATAGAGACAAACCTTCGCAAGGGATTCATCAGACCCTCTCAATCCCCAGCCGCCTCCCCGGTGATGTTTGTGAAAAAGAAGTCAGGAGACTTACGCTTGGTGGTGGACTATAGAGCATTGAACAATATCACAAAGCGAAACAGCTATCCCCTGCCTTTAATCTCGGACCTTCTAGACCGACTTCGAGGAGCCAAGGTCTACACCAAGCTGGATCTTCGGGGGGCTTATAATCTAGTTCGCATCAGAGAAGGGGACGAGTGGAAGACCGCCTTCCAGACTAAATTCGGATTATTTGAGTCCCGAGTTATGAATTATGGATTATGCGGAGCTCCCGCAACGTTCCAGCATTTTGTCAATGACATCTTTCAGGATTATCTAGATCGGTTCTTGATAATCTACCTCGACGATTTTTTGGTGTTTTCTAGATCACAATCAGAGCATGAGAACCACGTCAAAATGGTGTTACAACGATTGCGGGATCATGGGCTCTATGCCAAGCTGGAAAAATGCGCTTTTGATCTACAAGAGGTAGATTTCCTGGGGTACCGCATCTCGCCTCTAGGGCTCTCCATGGACCCGGCAAAGGTTTCAGCAGTATTGGAATGGCGGGCGCCAACCAACAAGAAAGAGGTGCAGCGTTTCTTGGGGTTCGCGAACTATTACCGCAAGTTCATTCCAGATTTTGCCCGCTGGTCTGACCCAATCACCAGCTGCATCCGTGGGAAACAGCCCTTCCGCTGGACAGATCAAGCAGAGAAAGGGTTCCAGCAACTAAAGAAATTATTCACGTCCCAGCCAATTCTTCAGCACCCAGATCCTGAAACCCTTTTTGTTGTGCAAGCAGACGCCTCTGATGTGGCAATTGGGGCTGTACTCCTACAACCGGTGGGAGATCACCTTCATCCTTGTGCCTTTTATTCCCGTCAACTAACAGCACCAGAGAGAAATTACACCATCTGGGAAAAGGAACTATTGGCCATAAAGGCAGCCTTTGAAACTTGGAGACATTGGCTAGAAGGGGCCAAATTTCCCATTGAAGTCCATACTGATCATCGGAATCTAGAGCATCTAAGAACCGCCCGCAAACTAAATCAGAGGCAACAACGTTGGGCTTTATTCTTTGAACGTTTTAACTTCCAGATTCATTATGTAACCCCAGCTCAAACCAAGCAAGCAGACGCCCTGTCACGTAAACCGGAATACGCTGCAGGACGCAAGGAGACCTTTGAATCCCAACTATTACAACCCGAGAACTTTGCCACGCTCACAGTGGGGAACACCAAATCCACTCTCATTGATTCAACTTCTCCTACTCTTGGACCCCTCTGTGCTCAAGAAATCAGGGCTAGTCAGCAAGCAGATGCCTGGGCGCAAGATCAACTCCGTCAAGGATTGCAATTTCCCTTCTCATTTAAGGATGGACTGCTTTGCTATAGAAATCATGTTTATATCCCACCAGGGCAGGGCAGGGAAAAAGCACTTCGTCTGTGTCATGACTGCAAGCCAGCAGGGCATTTCGGACTATTTAAAACCATGCATTTGATCCTAAGAGATTTCTGGTGGCCCAAGATCCGCAAGGATGTGGAAAAATATGTCAACACCTGCCCAGTATGCCAGCGCTCCAAGACAAGACGGGAGAAGCCCTCAGGGCTTCTACATCCCCTTCCTACTCCATCTCGCCCATGGGAAATAATCTCTGCGGATTTTATCACTGACCTACCACCTTCCTGTGGATTCACCACGATCCTAGTGGTGGTGGACCTTTTCACCAAGTTAGCCCATTTCATTCCCTGTGAAGGCCTTCCCACGGCCAAAGAGACGGCAGATCTATTCCTCCAACATGTTTTCAGATTACATGGATTGCCCAAGAGTCTGGTCACAGACCGTGGATCTCAATTCACCTCTCGTTTCTGGAAGGCACTACAAAAACTATTGGGCATAGACTCTCGTTTATCTTCAGCTCATCATCCTCAAACAGATGGGCAAACGGAGCGCACCAATGCCACTTTGGAACAGTACCTTCGCTGTTATGTAAACTACCAACAGGATAATTGGGCTTCCCTGTTACCACTGTCGGAGTTTGCCTACAACAATGGAGTTCAAGCTTCTACAAAAGAAACGCCGTTCTTTGCAAACTACGGCTTCCATCCACGTTTCTTTCCCCCTGTCATTGAAACTTCAGAAGTCCCCGCAGCAGAGGATTGGCTGCAGGAACTCACAGCGGTGCAACAACTTTTGCTCCAACAACTAGACCAAGCCAAGGAGGACTATAAACGTCACGCGGACAAACATCGCCAACCGGGCCCCGAAATCAAGGTAGGAGATCGGGTTTTTCTGTCCACTCGCTTTTTGCCCTCCCATCGCCCTTGCCGGAAGTTAGATGCCCGTTTCATTGGCCCCTATCCTGTGGTGGCGCAATTAAACCCCGTGACTTTCAAACTCCAACTTCCGCGTTCAATGCGCATTCACCCAGTGTTTCACCGCTCCCTGCTCCTTCCGGCGGATGGTGTGCGTCCTGATACAGACCAACCGGCCCCCCCTCCTGTTTTGATGAATGGGGAGGAGGAGTTCGAGGTTGAGGACATTTTGGATTCTCGCTTTCACCGCCGCCGCCTGCAATATCTCATTGACTGGGTGGGTTTTGGCCCTGAGGAACGCTCTTGGGAAGACGCCTCCACAGTCCATGCTCCTGATCTGACCCGTCGCTTTCATCAGACCTATCCTGCCAAGCCACGACCTCGCGCCTTGGGGAGAGAGTCCCAGTTTGGGAGGGGGCTTGAGGAGGGGGATAGTGTGATGACTCATGGGCCTTGTAGTCCTGCTCATGACATTGTGATGCCTGATGAAGAAGAAAACTTGGGTTTTTTACCTTCCCAGTCAGAACTGGAATCTTCTCAGCAAGATCTTTCCCAGGCAGATCTGGGAACCTTGCACCTGCAAGAAAGTTGTGCCCCAGAAGTATGTCAAACAAACCCTGAGCCTACATCTCCTGTGTTCTCTCGCCATGAATTTTGTAAACAACAGAGAGGTTTGGAAGCAGCCTCGCGCAGGAGTGCTAGAATAACAGCTAAGAATTTAGCCAATTAAGCCTGCTTTTCGTGAGAATCTTTAAGGAGTCAAACATCTGGCCTCAGAGTTTAGCTTTCGTTTCTGGTTCCCAGAGAACTGCTTCGGCGGGAAAGTTAGACTCTATATAGGTGTTTTACCCGCGAAGTAACTTTGCGGAGTCAATTCGTCAGCCTCTGGAGCGAGTTGTGTCTGGACAGCGCGCTCCGTTTCAAGCCTCGTTCCTGCTCAAGCCTTGTCCTTGTTTCCAGCCTTCGCTCCTGTTTCCCAGCCTTTGTTTACCTACGGATCTTGCCTTGTTTCCCAGGACTAAACCTTGCCTTGTTTCACGGATTTTACCAAGTTATTCCACGGACCTTGTTCTTGTTCCTTGCTACCTTGTTCCACGATTCAAGCCTTGTTTCAAGTATCAAGTTATTTCCTAGCCTTGTTCAAGTTCATGGACTAAAGGACCTTGCCATCTCCCCTCACTTTGCCTGGCAAAGTGAGTGTTTCGGTTATTGGATTACAACTTTGGACCTTAATATTTCATATTGGACATTGCTTTTTTGGACTAATTTTGACCTTTCCTGAAAGGTCTAATTCTGGACTATTTTCTACACTTGTTTTTATTAACTTTATATATTCCTTCAATAAAGATATTAGATAGATTCTGGCCTCTGTGTATGGTTATTGGTGCCTTGCAGCCTGGGTCCTGACAGGCTCCTATAAAATGAGTAAAGATATAGTAAAATGGAATGAACCACCAGGTTAATGGAGGGGGGTAATACTGAGGGGACATTTGAACTAAAGTGCAGTAATATAGTTATAAAATGCTGTGGGACAAACGACAAGATGGAAAAAAATTTAATCATTTGCAGGGGATGGGCATCTGGTTAATTATAAAGTGGGAACAGTGTGTGAGTAATATATTGATTTAATTTAGAACATGGGGACTGAGTTATTCAAATGCGCAGCAAAAAACCAAGTTTTTAACTGCTTTTTAAAAGATGCAAGGGTGGGACCCTGCCTGATCTCCCTAGGGAGGGAGTTCCAGATCCGGGGGCCCACAACCTATGGTACCTCAAGGTGAATCTGTCATGCGGTTTTCTTGGCAATATATGTTCTGAGGGATTTACCATTGTCTTCCTCTTTTATTCTCATTCTCATGGTATCACTCATATATTCCATGCTTGCTCCATCAATGTTTAACATTTACACAAATGATCAGCCACTGCCAGAAGGGACAAAGAGTTCCATCTAT
This sequence comes from Anolis carolinensis, assembly GCF_035594765.1. NCBI lineage: Eukaryota > Metazoa > Chordata > Lepidosauria > Squamata > Anolidae > Anolis > Anolis carolinensis. The sequence goes on along the minus strand of NC_085843.1, from coordinate 162,344,012 downwards.
GCTGATGATTGTGCCATCAAGCAGGGAGCTTTGAAATGGTTCAACAGAAGCTCTCTGAAGCTTTAGGTGCTGTTACTGCTTATTACAGGGAAAACCAGCTGATTCCTAATCCATCTAAAACACAGGTGTGTGTTTTTCATCTTAAGACCAGATAAGCATCTCGAGCTCTGAGGATTACTTGGGAAGGAATCCCACTCGAGCAATGCAGCACACCAAAATACCTGGGGATCACAACCAGACACAGTGAAGACATCTGCCCTTGTGCTTTGCTACTCTGCTGCTGAATATGCATGTCCAGAGTGGAATATATCTCATCATGTTAAAACAGTGTATGTGGCTCTTAATGAGACATGCCGCAATATCACAGGATGTCTACACCCTACACCACTGGAAAAATTATACTGTATAACCAGTATTGCACCACCTATGTCGGGAAGTAGCAGCCTGAAATCAAAAGGACCAATGCATTGACATCTCTGGCCCATCCTTTGTTCAAATATCAGCCAGCAAGCCAACGCCGTAAATCAAGAAATAGCTTCCTAAGATCTACAGAGATGCTTGCAGGAACACCTCAACAAGCAAGAGTCTAAAGGTGGCAGATTAAAACCCGGAACCTCAATCAGTGGCTGATAACAGATGAGAGACTCCCTTCTGGGTGCACAGAAGACTGGGCGACTTGAAAGGCACTGAACAGACTGTGCTCTGGCACCACGAGATGCAGAGCTAGCCTTAAGAAATGGGGCTACAAAGTGGAGTGCATGACATGTGAGTGCAGAGAAGAACAAACTACAGACCACTTACTACAATGCAGTCTAAGCCCTGCCACATGCACAATGGAGGACCTTCTTACAGAGACACCAGAGGCACTCGAAACTTTGTGTGTGGTTTTTCTATACATTATAACTGTATTCTCAATTTGTTTCTGACACGATAAATAAATACTCATATATTCCTTCTGTCTCTCTTGTGACCAATCATGTATCACTGAAACCCGAGTTTCCTTGTATGCTTAGATTTCCAATGACTGTGTCACCATTTCCCTGTGGTTTTCACTCCCTGTTATTTGGTAGACTAACTCCCACTCTTTTGTTCTGTCATTGTTTGTAAAAATCAATATGTCCAATATAAGAGGGTGCCATACTAATTGTTTCTTGCTATAAACAGCAATGATAAAATAAAAGTGATATGGTTTTGAAACGAGTACCTATTGCTTAATGTTAAGTATTTTAGCAATGTAAGTAATTTATAATATGAGTGCTATCCCTTCACAAAAAATCCTAATATTTGTTAGTGTTATTTATATACATTTTTATTGATGCAGGTTTGCTTCCAGTTGTGAGCAAAGGCATACAGGTCTCAGATTCACATTGTTGTCTCACCAGTTGCACACTTTCCTATTACACAGTAGCATTTTTAATTTAACCATCTAGTTCTTGTACTCAATGTTCCATGTATCTTAAGTACACAGTTCCTCTGGGCAAAACATTAAACAAAGACAACTGGTCGTGACAGCCAAAATGAATTGCTAATACACTCAGCGGTCAGCTAGTAAGACCCAAGTGGATTTCCCAGAACCACACTTCATCATAAACACTAACATTTCACAAATGTTAAAGTGAAAGTGTGGGCGCAGAGATGAAATTACACCTGCAGTGGACTCTAGGTCTTTAGAAATCTTTGTAACACAGCTACACCCACACAAGAAAAGTGGGCAGGATGATGAATCTTGGCATATAGAACTAGTGACTCATTTCAGATGAAAATTTGAACTGTCTCCTTTGGAAATGTTTTTGTTTTTTTTAATGTTCAAGAGGTTCCCTTGGTTTCATCTATGGTGACTGACTGCTCCCACCTCCAGGTCATTCCATGACTTAGTATTAGCAAGAGATGAGTATGCATCCTATGCGAACTCACCCTGACAGTGAGGATTCAAATATCTTCTGGAGAAATAGACCAGCAAACCAAAGATATTTGGGTTGCCAGCAATGACATCTAGTGGCTCCCATATCAGTGGGGTAATGAATATATTCAGGAAATTAGAGGCCACCAGAGATCCTGAGCCTTGTCTTTACAATAGAGTGACACCTCAGATAATGCTTTCAAAGTTGGGGCTAAAACCCCAAAATAGATTCACCTCTCCACTGACACAGAGCTAGTAGCCACCACCGATGGCCAGAAACCATACCCTTTGTTTTATTTTGTTTCTTCTACCTTTCTGCCCCTGATCTTTTAATCCATTGCCTCCTCTATTTTGTATTTTCTTGGAGCATTCAGCTCATTAAAGACGAGCAAGAAAAAAGGCAAAGGAAAGGCTTGGAGGAAGGTAGCCAAAATAGCACTGTGGTCTGAGCTCTGGACTCTGTAGATCAGGACTCAAATCCTCACTCAGCCATGAAAATCCACTGGCCAACCCTGAGCAAGTCACACACACTCTGCCCCAGAATTCTTCACTTAATAATTGCTGTATGTTGGAAATAACTGGAAATACACAACAACAAGCAAAGTCTATCAACATTTGTGCTCCCTTCTCTATTGATATAGTGATGCAATTTAATGAATGCCAGCAGACTAGAGTGTTTTTGGAGCCCTGTACAGGCAGTTCCCGAGTTACAAACATTCAACTTACAAATGACTAATAATAGGGGTGAGACAACAGGAAGTGAGAGAAATCTACCTCTCGGAAGGGAAATTCACTTCTGGAAGAGTTATCATGGGGAAAAGGTGTTGGCAATAGCAACCTGTCACACTCCAAGGCAGAAATCCCTTTGACTGTAACAGCTCACCAACTGAATATACAACAAGCAGTTTATTGTGGAATATATATATAAAAACAACGCAGTAAAAGTAGCATAAAGTATAATCCAAAAGTTAGTCCATACAAATGTATTAAATGTTTCAATGAAAATTCATTATCCAATCTATAGAAACTTCCATGGAACAAGGCAGGCAAAAACAAGAAACAAAGCCAAACAAATCCATAGGCATGACTTGGATAAAGTAGTTCAAAAAGCACACATTAAATCCCAAGGAACAACTGGAACCCGGAATTATCCATGAAAACACAGAGCACTGAAAAGCAGGAATCTTGGAGGTTAGGCAAAAATTGCCTCGACTGAAAACGAAATCTAAAATCAGTCAATATAAGGCTCTTAATCAGAAATCGTGAGAAATTCATTCCTTTTGCCCTTGAAGGAAGCTATATCATTATAATTGTCTCTTTTTGTTGTTGTAAATGATCAGATCACCTGAGTCTTTCACAGACCTCCCTATCTTTCTTGTAAAATTGCCTTCTATTTGAGGTTAAAATCTCACTAACACCTAAATCAACAGCATCTGAGTCACTATCAAAATTTGGTGAAAGGTCTTCCATCCCTGGCCTCTCATCTGAACATCTTCTATCTGCTCAGGCCTCTCAACTAAAGACCCATTCCCTTCATGAACTTCAGGTTCAGGCATTACAGTGGGAACAGCAGGCTGACAAACAACACAACCTTCTAGAAGCCTCCTATACTAATTATTTGTTATGCATATAGAATCATAAAAGGTAAAGGTTTTCCCCTGACGTTAAGTGTAGTCATGTCTGACTCTGGGGGTTGGTGCTCATCTCCATTTCTAAGCCGGAGAGCCGGCGTTGTCCGTAGACACCTCCAAGGTCATGTGGCCGGTATGACTGCATGGAGCACCATTACCTTCCCACCGGAGCGGTACCTATTGATCTCCTCACATTTGCATGTTTTCGAACTGCTAGGTTGGCAGAAGCTGGAGCTAACAGCGGGCGCTCACTCTGCTCCCAGGATTTGAACCTGGGGTCTGCAAGTTCAGCAGCTCAGTGCTTTAACACACTTCACCACCGGGGCTCCATATAGAATCATAGAATAGTAGAGTTGGAAGAGATCTCATGGGCCATCCAGTCCAACCCCCTGCCAAGAAGCAGGAAATGGCATTCAAAGCACCCCCGACAGATGGCCATCCAGCCTCTGCTTAAAAACTTCCAAAGAAGGAGTTTCCACCACAGTCCAGGGGAGTTCCACTGCTGAACAGCTCTCACAGTAAGAAAGTTCTTCCTGATGTTCAGGGGAAATGATTGCTTACTATTCTGTATGTATATGATTTAATATGCAGTTTTCCCTTAACTCTATGTTGTTTGAGGTTGTGAGAAGGACTGTAGACTATGTGACCAGATCTGGGACTATTCAGACTGAGACTCCATTTTTAGAAGTTAGTACATTTTAGAAGTCAGTACAGTTCATTAAGTCAGCAGTATTAGTAAGCAGTTGGTAGTGTCAGTTTGCCGCAGTTAGTAGTCAGTCTTTTTTGAGTCAATGCTTAGTAATGTATTGACTGAAGAGAGTGTTAGTCTGTAAGCAACAAAAAAGAGACTAAAACAGAATGCTTTAGAGAACTTACTGTTTAAACTCTCAACCAATAAGAAATGTACCTGTCCGCTGAATACATGAAGTTTGTAAGTAAATCAACTATGTTACTTTTAACGAAGATTACTTATTTTTGGTCTCTTGAGAGCATGATTTAAAAGCAATATATTTTATGGGAGAGTATATGTTTTTGGGGCAACTGAAATAACACTTCTGAAGATCTGCTGTATATTTTGTGCATTGACATATCTTTGTTCCTAACAGTTCCTAACAGAAATAACCAGGTATATCAGTCTAGCAACTGAGAAGCCTAATTGCCTTGCATAAAAACTAGTGGATATTTACCACTAAGGAGAAGATTCACTCAAACAAGTATTTAACTATTCTTAGGAAGATCATACTTTACAAAAGGTTATGATTATTCCAAATAGTGTGAATAGCAATTAATCTCCAAAAGGGTCACGCTTCCAAAGGCTATGGAGATTCCTGGTCTTCCAAAAGGTTATGATCTCTAAAAGGTCATGCCTATCCAAAATAGGTGTCTCCACTGAAGCTTTCTGGCCAATCCTTGTTTCCACAACAAGCCAAATTTTTCAAAATCCAATTATCACAGGGGCAAAAAGAAAGGTGAAATCTACTGAACACTTGCACAGGGAGCAAAATAAACACCATGGGAAAGTTACACTTTAAAATATACCTGCTCCAGCTTACATTCAAATTCAACTTAAGAATAAACCCACAGAAACTATCTTGTTCATAACTTGGGGACTGCTTGTATATGGAAAGGCTAACAGGGAGGTAGAGCAATTCTGAACAGAAACATGGAGAATGGACATAGTTAATGCCTCCAGAGCCTTTTGCTTCATTTTGTGAGTTTCAAAGGGCTGTAATACATATTGTAAGGCTTAAGGATAGTAATCGCTTACTAGAGGTCTGATCTTTTTCAAACTTGATAATAAAAAAGGAAGAAAGGAGTGAAAACGGTCCATTGTTCTTAGTGGGTAAAGCAGGAGATGAATGAAAGCGAATTAGCGTTAAAAGAGGAGCATTTATTGCCTCAAAAAAGGCTCCCTTTTTATGTTTACCTCATTGGAAAATTATAATGTCTCTTCACATTGCATGGTAAAATGAAAGTAGCAGCAGGTTACAAGAGTGCACAGAATATAGTTCATCCTTCAATTATTTATTTACAAATACTCTCTCTCTCTGTGTATTTATCTATCTATATATATATCACTTTGTGCATAAATGAGGTTATGCATATACAGTAGAGTCTCACTTATCCAAGCTAAACGGGCCGGCAGAAGCTTGGATAAGCGAATATCTTGGATAATAAGGAGGGATTAAGGAAAAGCCTATTAAACATCAAATTAGGTTATAATTTTACAAATTAAGCACCAAAACATCTTGTTTTACAACAAATTTGACAGAAAAAGCAGTTTAATACGCAGTAATGTTATGTTGCAATTACTATATTTTCGAATTTAGCACCAAAATATCACGATATATTGAAAACATTGACTACAAAAATAGCTTGGATAATCCAGAAACTTGGATAAGCGAGGCTTGGATAAGTGAGACTCTACTGTATCACCAATATGTGCCTTCCCCAAACCGATGCCCTCTTGATCTGTTGAAGTAGAACACCCACCATTCCTTGGCAGTACAACTAATGGCCATGTGTCTGGGGATGATGGGAGTTGTAGACTGAGACAGCTGAAAGGCACCAGTGTGGGAATGATTGATGAAAGCGATTCTTCTTATTTGACAAAACACACCAAGGAAAATCTTTCTTTTTTCCAATGAAGGTCTTACATTACCTTTTCCTTTCCAATTAAATTATAGCCTAGCATTGTCCTTCAGAAAGAATGGAAATTATATCAGCCTTAGCAAAGCCGTCCTAATTCTTTCTTCTTTCCTTGTTCCCCATAGAGGTGGTAGAACAGAAACAGGACTTGCTCTGAAATACATCCTCCGGAAGGGATTCCATGGGAGCAGGAATTCAACAGTACCCAAAATCCTTATTATTCTTACTGACGGGAAATCTCAAGGCAATATAGCCGCACCTGCTAAGCAATTAAAAGAAATGGGAATTACTGTGTTTGTAGTGGGAGTCAGCTTCCCCAGGTAAGTTACCCTTTATAGCAGTGATTGCTAACCTTTTTTTGACCAGGGCCCACTTGACCAGGGACAACTTTGACTAGGGATCATTTGAACAGGGACCACTTTGACCAGGGATCACTTGAAAGGGATACTTTGACCAGGGACTACTTGACCGGGGACCACTTTGACCAAGGACCACTCTCCTCTCCAACATTAGTACCAAAAGGATTACGACTCAGTTTTTGGTCAACTTTAGATTTGGTTTGGTTATTTGGGGTGCTGATTCAGAAAACTGCATTGGCTAAACCACATCAGTGCTAGTTTCGGATACAGAACATAAGCCACCCGGTTTTTACCATCTGGTCGCCCACAGAAAATCATATTTAATAATCTAGAGCTGATGTGATCTATCCAATGTAATGGTCAGCTCTACGGAAAGGAGTGGAAATAAAATAAAATAAAGAGGAAGGAGGTTCACGGACTGGATTTTCATTCTTGCAGCTCACTGCTGGGCCGTGGCCCACAGGTTGAGAACCACTGCTTTAGAATGTGAAGAGATCAGAGTGTGGAAAATGTGGACTTTGGACATAACTCCCCAAATGCTCCAGCTAGAACAGCCACTTTTCCTCACTCTGAGAAAACCGCATGGCGTTCTTACTCCTGATTGACAGTGAACCATTGGCAACAGGAGAAAATACTTGCTCAGAAAATAAGACAGAAGTGAATTAATTAGGATGGAGATAAAGAGCAGAGGGATGGGATGGAAGAGATTGCCACTAGGTGGGAGTTCATTGTATTTTTAAGATGTATGCATTTTCTGTGACGGTGCAAATTAATCATACAACTAAGAGTACAGTTGGCCTTCTACATTTGTGGGTTTAGCTGTTGTAGATTTGATTATTCATTGATTTAATAAAAATGGACTTTATGGCCAAATTCCAGAAGAGATGGAAGGATCTAAAGATGTATTTCCTCAATTTAAAAAAAATGCAGTTTTTTAAAATATGCAGTGTTTTCTCTTTTGCAGGGGTGTTGCATTCTGCACCCAAGCGAATGTGGAGGATTGATTGTATGTATGTGTGAGTCAGGGAGGATATTCACGAGGGTGTTGTAGATGGGGATGCGAGGAGACCTTTTGTTAAACCAAATGTTCTCCAAACAGAAAATGATTTAAAGTTTTAAAACATTTTATAGAAAAGGATAGAAATGGCTGCTGTGCTAGTTGTGGTTCAGTTGCTACAGGACTTGCATGATATATGGATGGTACCAGGTTTAGTCCTATGCTGGATGAGAGAAGAATCCTGCTTGAAACTCCAAATGTATGATTTAAACAATATTTAACATCCTACCTTTTCTCAGTGCAAAAACCACAGCAGCTCACAAAATAAGTTAAAACAAAATAATGTTAAAAAGCAATTAATAAGACATATTAAAACTTTGTTTTTCATGTCAGGAACGACTTGAGAAACTGCAAGTCGCTTCTGGTGTGAAAGAATTGACCATCTGAAAAGACGTTGCCCAGGGGACGCTCAGATGTTTTACCATCCTGTGGGAGGCTTCACTCATGTCCCCGCATGGGAAGCTGGAGCTGACAGATGGGAGCTCACCCCACTCCCCGGATTTGAACTGCTGACCTTTTGGTCAGCAGTCCTGCCGGTACAAGGGTTTGATCCATTGCATACCCAGGGGTTATAACTAAGCACTGTGTAAAACAGTTTGACAACATTTTTAAAACATGTGAAGAAAACTCTGTA